>NW_023494788.1:967094-984594 GCF_904425465.1 Colossoma macropomum | reverse complement strand
TCATCACGGCTGTTGTGAATATCATTCACTGGAACCTCTGAATTCTCATGAGCTCGCACATCAAAGCGAGCCGACAGGGACGTCACTTATGACCAACTCAGAGCGTCCGAAATTTCAAACAGCGTTAGATTAATGTGAGTTTACATCGTGTGATTTTTGTGCTGTTCTTTGAAGTTGGTGCCATATTTATGATTTATCGATCGGACCGCAGGAGCCAGACTGCTGTAAATGTCTCATATATATCTGTTCGTTTCATGTAAAGCTTGTTTTATGGTATAATGATCGTACCTGCTTATCAAAGCTTATCTTATTAATCAGATCACTTTAGTCAGATTAATATAGCAGCAGACTGATCTACTGTCACTGAGTCTGTTTACACAATAATCTGATAACTGCAGAAAATCAGATTGTGTCAGTAACTGGTTCAGTGTGTTTACACTTAATCTGATAACTACAGAAATCAGATTGTGTCAGTAACTGGTTCAGTGTGTTTACACTTAATAATCTGATAACTGCAGAAAATCAGATTGTGTCTGTAACTGGTTCAGTGGGTTTAAACTTAATAATCTGATAACTGCAGAAAATCAGATTGCGTCAGTAAGAGGTTCGGTGTGTTTTCATGCTCTTGGGTAATCAGATAATGGGGAAACTCCGGGTCTACAAGAGTCAGATAGTAATCAGATTCCTGCTTTACAACCAGCCGATAAACTCACAGAATAAAACGTGACATAAACATGATGTAAAACTCAAACATCACGAGCAGCTTATTTTAAAACAATCGAGTCACTTTAGCTGAAAATATGAACTAAAGGTGTTCTACAGGAAACTAGTGGTCTCTATTGGAAACCATTAAGCCAATTTTTATTAGAAAGCAAAACCATTAGGTTTTATCCATAGTGGTTTCTAAGGGTCCTTTTTCAGCAGGGTTCTAAGAGTAAGATGAGAAACCTGACTGGAGTACAGTTACAATAAATTAAGTCAAACTGAATCTCTGAACAGCGTCTGTCCTGAAGCTGGAGGTCTGAGTTAAAGTGCCAGTATAATGAGAGAAATCTGTAACTCACAGAGGTGTAGACTCGAGTCAGACTCGAGTCACGAATTTGATGACCTGAGACTCGACTCGACAAAATCGAGAAAGACTTGGGACTCGACTTTTGAACACCAATGACTCAGACTCTCAGGCTCATGACTTGGAAAGTTTTGAGACGTGGAGAGTCAGACTGCAGACAAGACTCTACACAGTTGCTTACTGTTCATGTGAATGGATTCGTTTCCTGCCCTATATATTTATAAGTTTAATAGTACTTTCAAACTTTTTTTCATGTGTAGTCGTGCTGCTCTTTCTGTACAACATTCTGTCGGCCTGTTATTTGTGCACCATGGATTTTGTATTTTATTTGTAAAGGTGGAAAAAAAATGACTTAAAAATGAATATACAGCTGTCTTACTGTTACCATCATTTTTGGGTTTCAGTGTTTTGGCCTTAAATTAGCTGAAGAATGCAGGCTGACTTGTTTAGGACTTGAAGATTAGGACTTGGGACTCGATTTGAGACTCGCCTATACTGACTTGGGACTCGAGTGTCAAGACTTACTTTTGTAACTTAGCGACTTGTTTTCAGCTCTGGTAGCTCCAGAGGTGCCACACACATTTGAAATAAACCTGTTGGCACAAATCTGTGAGTAACCACTCCTTCATCTGCACTGAACCTCTTTACTCGCACAGAGCAATGATAAAACATCCATCAGCTGAAGTCATTTCCTCTCTGGACCATCGTTTATTCAGAAAAGACTGCGTCCTCTGGGTCTCACTGTCACCTCATGTTCACTCCGCTGTGGCCCGTTAGATTTACAATCAAAACTCAGAAATATTTTCGGAGAATTTTTGTTTTGCTGCAAAGTGATTTATTTGTGTTCGCTCTCACTGCGCAGAGTCCAGAGCCACTTTAAATCACACAGCCTCATAAACGGAGCCGCCAGAAAGACTCCAGCGTCTCTTCGTGACCGAGTTCAATTTCGCTTAGCACTGCTCTTTATGCACCTGTCGTTTTTCAGACACCTGTCATCTGTCATTTCCACTGCACTGCTGGCTGAGAGTTAGCGCTGTGCTGGTGTGTGAGCGGCTCAAACGTGCCCTGTGACTGAAATCGCCATGTGTTTCAGAGCTTTCTGACCACAGCCACCTCATCGTTAGAGTTGTTGCCTGTTTAGTACACGTTTCTAACAGTGGACAGCAGAGGCGGCTGTGTTGAGGCTGGGCGAGCAGCTCACGCTAGCGCAGGACTGCAGCAGGTGTCAGTGGAGATCAGTGTCCAGGGCTTCTGACCCTATCGGCTTCCTCCCTGCTGAACGTGTAACAGCAGCCTTACGCTCACGTGAGGGTTCTGTCTCCCTCCACGTCACTCTCTGTAAACACGTCAGTCCGGTTAGTAAATGGAGATGAAACTGCTGTGATTTACAGAAGCTGCTCATGTGTTTCAGTGTGGTTTGTAAAGGTCACACTCTGTTTTCCACGTATCTCAGTCTGTAAAAGGCCTGTAAACATGTTGAGCAGTGGATCAGGTTGCCAGGGCATGTGGACGGCAGGGCCTACTGTATGTGGGAGCCTGGAGGCGGGTTCTGTGTGTGGGAATATGCCTTTGTTAGCTTATGAAACGCTGAGGGGTCAAATTAGCGTGTGCTGTGATCACAGTCTGAATGAGTGGAAGTAACGGCCAGGAGGCTTCGCCAAAAAATTGCCACTGAACAGACAGACTTTCCCGTAGAAACTTTGTTATAGATCATACAGAAAGTAGGAAGATGTCTTGGTTCAATTATTTTTGATGGACCGCCAGCGGTCCGGCCTTCATGAGTCTTACTGAGTCACTGATTGATCGATTGACTGAGTCCTTTGTTAAAATGTGTATACAAATATTGACCTCTGACCCCAACACTATCATCAGAAGACTTTTAAATAATGGAAGGAAGAAAATAAAGTGGAGCTTACAGATGAAATAACAGCGCTGAGAACTTATAATAATAAGATAAAGCTGAATTAAAGAGCCGTAGGGTTTTACTGAAGCTCTGAGTTAAATTAGACATTATTAAATATAGTAAGTAAGTAGTAAGTGACGTTTATTTCTATAGTGTTTTTTACAACAGGTGTTGTCACAAAGCAGCTTTACAGAATAAAATCAGCATTACAGAAAAAAATCTGGGTCCAAACCCCCATTAGCGTCGCCAGTGGCGACAGTGGCAAGGATAAACTCCCTAAGAGCAGGAGGGAGAAACCTTGAGAGGAACCAAGACTCAGAAGGGGAACCCATCCTCCTCTGGTCGACACCGGATAGCAAACATTGTTAGTACAAGGTATTGTAGTGCACAATGTGGAAAACAGGTGGAGCAATGGTTAAATTGATTAGTTTAGCAGCAGCAGCAGCATCGGGAGGGTCAGTTTGTGAGGGTGAGGTTGTATCGTGATATCTGAGCTTGTATGTGTCAGTTTTACAGTGACTCAGTAAAGAGTGTCATAGAGCTGCTGCCGCTGTTTTACATTTCTAACAGCTAACCAGAACCTGCTTAGACTACAGCTCATATTCACAGTCAGTGATGTATCTAGAACCTCCAAAAGGACTAGAGTGATGTTTTTAGGTCCTACACACTGTAAATCAATTTGATTGATTGATTCCTCTGTCACTTCCTAATTTAGCTCACACGTCAGAGGGAGATGGTTGAGTCCGTCAGAAAGGGATGTTAATTTATGACCAACTCAGAACGTCTAAACTTTCAAACATGATCAGATTAATGTGAGTTTGTACTGTGTAATTTCTGTGCTGTACTTTGAAAGTGGCGCTCTTTTTTTATGATGCTGTTTTTGGTGTTGAAGCCGTCGATCTGACCGCAGGAGCCAAAGTGCTGTAAATGTCACATATATGTCACTCACTGATGTCAAGATTCAGTCGGGTTTTATGTTGCTAATTAAGGGCTTTTTAGAAGAGGAGGAACTTCTATAGCTGCTGAAATATTCAGCAGAGCTGCAGGTGGTGTGTTTGCAGAAGCTCCGTGGCTGGACGCTTGTGTACTGCAGCTAAATGTCTGTAGAAAAAAACAAAAACGCTTTGGATATTCAGACGCTGCTTGAGGATTACGAGTATAAAATTTTTCACATGTTAAAGTAGAAATTATCACTGATTTAAGGCTTAAAGCTCTGAATCTTAGAGAAGCTTGGATCCGACCTGAAGAGCAGTTCATTAACCTTCTGCTCGTCTACGTCTCAGTAAAATTATAATTGCTGGAGATTTTATGTGATTTCTGTGATGGCCGTGATCTGCTGAGGACCGTGATCTGCTGAGGATGGTTCAGGTTTATTCGTCTCCTCTTTATTCAAAGTGAGAAGAGTTTGGACTGTGCGAGCTGAAAAACTGAGTGGACAGACTGTCCTTATAAATCATACAGGAAGTAGGAAGACGTCTTTGTTAAGGTATTTTTGCTAGACAGTCCAGCAGGCCAGCCTAAGTGAGTCGATGCCTCTTACTGAGTCGCTGACTGACTAATTCATTGTTAAAATGTGTACCAGTGTTGACCTCCCACCTCCAACACTCCCAATATTAGACTTACAAATAATGGAAGGAAGAAAATAATGGAGGAAAATGAAGGAAGGAAGCAGAAGTGTATTCACTGAAACACATCTTGGTTTTGGTGATAAAATAACGCAGCAGTGAGAAACTCTAATATGAGCTCGAGCCATCGGACTGCAGTTAGAACTGTTTCCTGTATCTTACTGTATGAGTAGCTCTGTGGAGCTGTTTGACTGTTTGTGTGAAGATACGGTCACAGAATGGAAACTGGAGTAAAAATTTTCTGATGTGTCTGTCAGTATTTAAAAATTATTACTTTATGTTACAATTATTCAATTTATTCATTGATTACAGCCATAAAATGAGCTTTATTTGCACTTAGTTTCACGCTTTGAAGAGAAACTGTACTCCTGGTGCCTGATTCTGAATAACTGTAGACGTGTGTGTGTGTGTGTGTGTGTGTGTGTGTGTGTGTGTGTGTGTGTTTGAGTAGAAATCATCTTCAGTCTGATGAATATGTTGCTGTTATTATAGTTTAAATGCAGCTGTAGCACTAAATCTAGTCTTCATTCCAAACACAGCATTATATAGAATTATAACGTTTCCTAGAAAAGTAAATTTCCTTAAGAAAATGTTGGATGTCATAGCAACCACCAAACAACACCTTAGCAAACCTTTGGGATACCATAGCAACCAACGTGATTGCTAGGGTGTTGCTGGATGGTTGCTAGGGTGTTGCTAGATGGGTTACCATGGTATCCCAGGTAATTTTTAGGGTGTTGCAAGGTGGTTGCTATGGTATTCCCTGTGGTTGCTAGGGTGTTTACATGAACATGTATTGGCAATTTGGCTCAGCTGCATCTACCCAGACACTGTGGAGAAAACAATCAGATTAGATCATTTTCTGCTGGCTGATGTAGAAACACTGTGAATGCTGTGCAGCCGGTGTCGGTCCAGTAAAGCTGGGCTTTTCTAGTCTAGATGTTAAGAGTGTACAGCTGGTCTGACTCGGGCTGGGTGAACTGCGTATAATGTATGATATGTATGTGTAATTCTCCGTCTGTCTGTCTGTCTGCAGTTATCCAGTTTGGCTTTGTGACGCTGTTCGTGGCCTCGTTTCCGCTGGCCCCGCTGTTCGCTCTCCTCAACAACATCATCGAGATCCGTCTGGATGCCAAGAAGTTCGTGGCGGAGCTCAGGAGGCCAGTAGCAGCTCGAGCAAAAGACATCGGTGAGTCTGTTCAGCGTGTCCTCCTTCACCGTCTGACCTTTCCATCATCAAATCACATTCCACAGTTATAATTCTAGATTTGATTCCATTTCTAGTGACATCATTGCATTAAGTGCATGTAATGTTGTTACTGACTGGCAGATGATTTCATTTTAAAGGAGTTTGGAAGCTGTTTTTGGTCACTGTGAACAACAGATTTTTCTCTGATACAGTGTCACCAAGTGGTGGATCATAAACACCCAGCATACAGAAGCCCAGTAGTAATACAGCGAGCTGGAGCTTCACTCTGTGTTCAGCATGTTTTTATGATCTGTTATCTCTGAATTTCAGGTATCTGGTATAATATTCTCAGAGGAGTTGCAAAGATAGCAGTTATAGTGAATGTAAGTATATTTTGTGTTTCCATAAAATCGAATGTTTTCTTTTTTGCTAAAGTGGGACGCTTAAGATCCTCCGTGTTTATGTGTGTTTATTCTTCAGAGATCAAACGCTGTTACTGAGTTCATCTTGTGGAAGTTAAGTGTTGAACTGATAGGGCTCTGTGTTTGTGATGTCACTTCTGAGGGAGGGGCTTAGACCACTTTAATACCAGCAGTAAAATAGCAGTTGCAAATGCAAAGAGTGGTACAGGTTTTTGTTCGTCAGTGCCTAAAATAACACTTATATCCTTTTATACAGGTCGGCACAGAACCCATAAACGTGTTACTTCAATAATTTAAAAGAATATTAAAACGTTGCTCATAACGTCAGACATGCCAGTAAAACGCTGCACTCAGAGCAGCACTCAGTACAGCGTGTCCGCCATGCTGGTGAGGTTCACGCTGAGTGGTTATGTGTTCAGGAAACCTGTCACTCCAAATCAGCTGACCGATAGAAAGTGCAGGTGAACGCCCTCTTCTAAGACCCACCCCCTGTTAAAAAATGCCAAAGGTCAGAAGCAAAAGAATGATTCCAGAAGCAAAATATATATCAGCAAAAGTAAAAAAATGAAGGCAAAAATTGGCAAAATGAGAATACATTTATATCCAATTAGCAAAAATGAGTAGAAATCTTTTTGAAAAAATAAGTTTGATTTAACTCTCATTATTTGTATTTGAACACATCTGACATTTTGATATTCAATATTTTGCTTGTGGATTTTATAATTTTATTGTAAACTTTGGGCAAAAATGAACTCCATATTTCTCCATCCTGTCAGGAGGAGATCCAGAGCTGATCCTCACTCAGCTATTCAAAAACCATAAAACAAACAAAATGTATTCAAAAACATGCTAACGAACCCCCTCTGTCGAGTAAAGAGTGAAGAAATGAAGTGTCTCACTTTGAGAGAATTCAGACTCATCCTGTCCGTGTTTAGTGTTTCTTGGTTTTTGCTGTTGAACTGTGTGAGGGTAACCATAAACGAACAAAAAAAAACAAACAACTGCATATAAAATACTAAGAATAAACACACAAAACAAGAGAACAAACACTGCCAGGCAACACAAGGGGTTTAAATCACATGTCAGGCTCCAGTCCTGTCTTCAACTCGTGCCTCATCAAACACACCTGATTCAGCTCATCAGCTAATTAGACCTTCATGAACTGAACTCAGAGTGTTAGATGAGGGTAAACACTGATCTCCACAGCACTTCAGCCCAGAGGGTCCCCAGTTTGACACGCCTGGTCTAAGTATAGGAGTAAAACAAACAACAAACACCTGAAACACTTACAGGGCGGGGCTACAGATCAGATACAGATGAGGGGCGTGGCTAAAGCGTGGAGCAAAAAACAAAGCAAACAAAAGTGCATGACCAGATACACAAGGGAGAGGGATGGACAGAAAAAGAGAGGAGCAAAATATTTCACACTTTTTTTCACTCTAAATACTCATTTGAATTTTAAGTTCCATTTTAAATGGAGCTGCAGTTACACTGTGCAGTTACAATAAAGGCACTAATTTACCTCAATAAATACATTAATTTACCGCAATAAAAGCTCCTTAATCAACAAACCCCTCAAACTTCCTCTTGGAGGTGTTTAATGAGCAGCTAACGAGCAGCACAGCAGAGCAGCTGTTGAATGTGTCTCACTGGCTGATCTAACGCTGCGTCCCAAACCGCACATTTCTGTGCTTCGCCTACTGCACTAATGAGTGCACTTCTAATGGGACATGCACTGTTTTTACACACTATTTAGTGAGCTAGTGTGCGGTTTGGGACGTTGCGCTAGTAACACAGCGGGAAATCTCAGCTGTTTAGATTTCAGCTTTCATTTGTTATCATAACAGCAACAAATCAAATAAAATCAGGGCAACACACTCAAATATATCAGTTAATATGCTTTAAAAATGAGATTTAAAAAGTGATCCAAAAAAAATGTTTTACTGCCTTTGTTAGATCAGTTAAAGGTTTATCTCAGTACAGACACAGCACTGCTGAGTGAACTTAATGTTGCTACTAAAATGGTGGCAGCGCGATTGTGACATCATTAGAATATTTTCAATTATAATAGAATGATTATTTCACAATAATAATAATATAATAATAATAATAATAATAATTATTATTATTATTATTGCTTTCCAACATCCTACACTGTTATAAATAAAAGTTCTGTTCAGGTACAGTTTCATCATCAAGGTACAAACAGTGTAAATGTTCCCTCAAAGCTCCAACAGTGGTTTTAAGGTCTGATTGTGAACCTTAAATAAGTTTCTCCAGGTGAAAAGTTCGTATTTGTACCTTTTCATAACCGAATGTTTTAAACAGAACAGTAAAATAAAAGCCTGGAGACGAGACGGGGTGTGTGGAGTCAGTACAGCTTAGAACATATCATTTCAGTGGATTATGGTTCAGTTATGTTCCCTGACTAAAGGTACTGAGATGGAGCCTTGAGGGTTCCACCCCAGAGACAGTTTAGTACCTTTAATTCTGAGAGTGCAGCAGTAACATCATCACCTCTATTTACTGCCACTGTTTATAACTCAGCGTGACATCGCATTTATCGGGGGCGTGTATGGTCAGTAGATCCTCCGCAGGTCCATGTGTTTGTGGTTTATTTATTGCAGTAGGAAGTTGACGTCCATCTCTGTTTCACTGTGACATCCTGACCTGCAGAGTGCCGAGATTTTAAACCCTCTGAAGATTTATTTATTCTTGGTTACGTTAAATCTTATTTAGATATTTTCCACGTGATCAGGTCAGTGATCATCTGTTGGAGAATGCAGAATTTTAGTCTGCAAGAATTTTACCTGTAAATTAGTCACAGAATCAGTGTGTGTGTTTTCAGCTGTTGAAGGTGTTTCTGCCGTGTGTTTCAGGCCTTCGTTATTTCCTTCACCTCCGACTTCATCCCTCGCCTGGTGTATCAGTACATGTTCAGCCCCGATGGCTCCATGCACGGCTTCGTCAACCACACGCTGTCCTACTTCAACGTCAGTCACTTCCAGAATGGCACAGCGCCCCTAGAGCCGGAGAACCTGGGCTTCTCCGTGGACATCTGCAGGTAAAACACGCTGCTCTGCTGACCACTCTGCTGACCACTCTGCTTCTCTTCAGTCACTCAGAGCAGAAAGGATAATCAGCAGGAGCTCAACTCAGTAACATCTGCTTACCGTACACAGCGTCACTGTACACACTCACTGGAACAAACCTGTCTGTTCTAGATACAGGAACATGTTACTGTCCATTAGAGGAAAATATAATCTTAGCGCTGATTCTCTGATGTAGGTCTGTGTTGTGTTTACTGTGTTTGTGACAGATGTTCCAAACTAAACTCTGATAACTGCTTGAATCTTAAATCCTTTAAAGAGTTCCCTATGAGTCGTTCTTTCAGGACTTCTGTATGAGTCGTTCTTTAAAGAGTTCTCTATGAGTCGGTTCTTTAAAGAGTTTCATAGGATTCGGTTCTTTAAAGAGTTCTGTATGAGTCGGTTCTTTAAAGAGTTTCATATGATTAATTCTTTAAAGAGTTCCGTATGAGTCGTTCTTTAAAGAGTTCTGTATGATTTGGTTCTTTAAAGAGTTCTGTATGAGTCAGTTCTTTGAAGAGTTCCATATGATTCATTCTTTAAAGAGTTCCATGTGATTTGGTTCTTTAAAGAGTTTCATATGATTAATTCTTTAAAAAGTTTCCGTATGAGTCGTTCTTTAAAGAGTTCTGAATGAGTCGTTCTTTAAAGAGTTCTGTATGAGTCGGTTCTTTAAAGAGTTTCATATGATTAATTCTTTAAAGAGTTCCATGTGATTTGTTTCTTTAAAGAGTTCTTTATGATTCAGGTTTTTAAAGAGTTCCGTGTGAGGCGGTTCTTTATAGAGTTCTGTGTGAGTCATTTCTACAAACGTGGCTGTGTTTGACTCTGGGTTTTGCTGAATGTGCAGGTATAAAGACTACAGAGAACCGCCGTGGTCTCCGACGCCGTATGAGATGTCTAAACAGTTCTGGGCGGTTCTGGCTGCAAGACTTGCCTTCGTCATCGTCTTTCAGGTTAGAATACACACACACACACACACACACACACACACACTCACTAACACACACACACACACACACACACACTCACACTCACTAACACACACACACACACACACACACACACACTCACTAACACACACACACACACACACACACACACACTCACTAACACACACACACACACACTCTCACACACGCACACACACACACACACACACACTCACTAACACACACACGCACACTAACACACACACTCAGTAACACAGACACACACACTCACTAACACGCACACACACACACACACACACACTAACACATACACACATACTCAGTAACACACAGACACACACACTCACTAACACGCACACACACACACACACACACACTCACTAACACACACACACACACACACACACACTAACACATACACACATACTCAGTAACACACAGACACACACACTCACTAACACACACACACACGCACACACACACACACACCACACACACACACACTCACTAACACACACACACACTCAGTAACACAGACACACACACACACTCACTAACACACACACATGCACACTAACACACACTCAGTAACACAGACACACACATACTCACTAACAAACACACACACTAACACACAAACACGCACACACTAACACACTCATTAATACACACACACAAACACACATACACTCATCACACACACACACACACACAGAAACACACATCATTCACACTGTTCTCTCTATCTCTCTCTCTCTCTCTGTATCTCTCTATCTGTCTCTCTTTCTGTATCTCTCTCTCTCTGTATTTGTCTGTCTCTCTTTATCTGTCTGTCTCTCTCTGTATCTGTCTGTCTCTCTCTTTCTGTATCTCTCTCTCTCTGTATCTGTCTGTCTCTCTCTTTCTGTATCTCTCTCTCTCTGTATCTGTCTGTCTCTCTCTGTTTCTCTCTGCCTCTGTATCTGTCTCTCTGTATATATCTCTTCTCTGTATCTCTCTCTCTGTATCTCTCTCTGTCTCTCTCTTTCTGTATCTCTCTCTCTCTGTATCTGTCTCTCTCTCTATCTCTCCCTCTCTGTATCTCTCTCTTTCTCTGTCTGTCTCTCTGTATCTCTCTCTCTCTGTATCTCTCATTTTCTGTATCTCTCTCTCTCTGTATCTCTCTCTTTCTCTGTATGTCTCGCTGTATATCTCTCTCTCTCTCTCTCGTCTATCTTTGTATCTGGGTCTCTGTATATATCTCTCTCTGTATCTCTGTATCTCTCTTTCTCTGTATCTGTCTCTCTCTCTATATATATATATCTCTGTATCTCTTTCTCTGTATCTCTCTCTTTCTGTATCTCTCTCTCTCTGTATCTGTCTCTCTCTGTATCTCTCCCTCTCTCTGTATCTCTCTCTTTCTCTGTATCTGTCTCGCTGTATATATATCTCTCTCTCTCTGTATCTTTCTCTTTCTCTGTATCTGTCTCTCTGTATATCTCTCTCTCTCTCTCTGTACTTCTCTTTCTCTCTGTATCTCTCTCTCGTACAGAATGTGGTGATGCTGATGAGTGATGTTGTCGACTGGATCATCCCCGACATCCCTAAAGACATCAGCGTGCAGATCCACAAAGAGAAGATCCTGATGGTGGATCTGTTCATGAAGGAGGAACAGGGGAAGCTGCAGGTTCTAGACAACTTGACCACTGACGGAGAGAAGGAGAACAGCTCTGCCCATGGTCCACAGCTCCGCCCACGCGCCGTCTCGCACACACAGAGCAACAGCTTCTAGCATCCGGCCAGCGTCAGCGTGTCTGTTCGCTGTACGTCCGTCTTTATCTTTGTTCTGACATTCCACAGACAGACAGGCAGGCAGGCAGACAGACAGACAGTGAGTCAGTCAGCCAGTCAGACAGACAGTGAGACAGACAGACAGACAGCCTGGCTGACTAACACAAAGCTTCCGCTTCTTCGCTCTGTGGAAAGCGGAAGTGCCGACCTGTGGATGATGCAGGGCTGTCCAGCTTTAGTCCAGCACGCTTCAGTGATTCCTTTGATCAAACACGCCTGTTCTCCAGACTCATTCGGTTTATTTATGTACCAAGACTCACGAGGGGAACCCGTCCACCTCTGCAGTTAGGACAGAACCAGGAAAGTTCAGAGTATAAAATGGATTAACAGATAGACTGAGACTGACTGACGATCAGTGTTGGACGTTCATCAGAGTGACTGAACTGACTGCTGTGTTCAACATACAGAACATAGAACATTTACCTGAAATCAATGTGAGAACTTGGTAGGAGTTCAACGTGAACAATCCAGAAACAAATGGCTGTCCAGCTGGTGTGATTAGACCAATTAGTGACTAATTAACCAATTTAAATTGAAATTAGTGAATTAAAGACAGCATAAAACAGTATCAGTTCACTGATAATATCATACGTCACTGCAGTGGCTCTCAGACCGGTTCCCCAGACGCTCCGCATGTTTGCTCAGTGCCGACTCCCAGCACCAAGAGATTAGAACAAAAACATGGACCAGCTGGGGTTCCTGAGGACCATTATGAGAACCACTTTGAGAACCAGTTTGAGAACTACTGCAATATGTGTACTGAAATACTGCAGCAGTTCATCTGCCAAAGTCCAAATATCAGATCAGCCTCTCTGGGTTTAGACGTTGCTGCAGGGCTAAAGAGGCCTAACAGGTCCAGAGTTCAGGAGGAACTAAAGCAGAACGCAGCAGCTGAAGTTACCAGGTTTAGTGTGTTTGAGAAGGTAAAGCACCACAAATACGTTTATTTTATTTATATAAACACAGAAAATCACACAAAAACAAGATCCTATGCAGATAAACTGACCAGTGCAGTTTACCGCAGACTAATAAATCAGCTGCCCTTTCAGATGAAGCTGGACACCCCTGACCGACACTGCGGCGGACCACAAACAAAACAATGGGTCAGCTCTGTTACCTCTATTGCACAGCTGTCCTGAGTAGATCAGCAGACGTTTCTCATTATTCAGTCACACTGTACGTCTTTAATGTATCCCATTCTCAAAGTGATAACGAGGTTCTGCTTGTAGATGTTCAATGGTGAGAAAATGGAGTTCCTGGGCTTCGGTTCTGAACACTTTATTGTCTTCTTGTAATTTTGTTTTCTGTGTCTGATCTGGCCCCATTCATATTTTCACATTAAACTCTGCTGGATTTGATTGTGATTTTAATTACAAACTAAGATGTTTAACTGAACCAGCACACAGTTGAGTGAAGTGTGTTGAATATTTCTATGAATTATTCCCATAAACAACCATTAATACTGTAATAAGTGCATATACTAAAACAAACCAGAAACATGGCAGTGCGTGTTATTTTTAAAACCTGTTATTAATTCCATGTTTTCTTCATTTCAGCAGAATTACTACTGCAGTTCAGATCTACTGTGGATCAGATCTAGTGTAGTTTAGATCTACTGTGGTTCAGATCTACTGTGGATCAGATCTAGTGTAGTTTAGATCTACTGTGGTTCAGATCTACTGTGGATCAGATCTAGTGTAGTTTAGATCTACTGCGGTTCAGATCTACTGTTGATCAGATTTACTGTAGTTTGAATCTACTGCGGTTCAGATCTACTGTTGATCAGATCTACTGTAGTTTAGATCTACTGCGGTTCAGAACGGCTAATATCTGCTGATTGTAATGTTTTTCTAAACACAGATGACGTTTATTCTTGAGCTAAATTACACAGTTAATTGTTTCTAGACTAATGCTCTAAACAAAAAGGGCTAAACTTGCTTCTGAAGTTTTAAAAAGCTCTTATCTCAATTTCAGCTGGAATGTAATAGGAATTAATTTTAGCAAAATTAATTCAATAAAGTATGAATGAAGAACCTTAACTTTCTGGCGAACGGAGCCAAAACACAGTGTCAGATGACGGAGACGTTTCTGAAGGGAACGGATGCGGTGTTCCACACTTACGGGTTTAACTGCCATTCCATATATTCCAGAGCGAGAAAGTCCAGCACTGTGGTAGACATTAAGGTTCTAACTCCATAACATTAATGTTCTACCTACAAAGTGTTAAGGTTCTTACTACAAAAGATCAGCGTACTACCTACAAATCAAACATCACAACAAAATATTTAAGTCTCAAATACCAAAACAAAGTCTTATCCAAAACATTGACGTTCTGATGTTCTGTAACATTGGTTCTTACTCCAAAATGTTAAGGTTCTAGTTACAAAATATCGTGACTCAAACTATAAATCATTGCCATCATAACTCAAACATTAAGGTGTTAATTATGAAACATTAAGTTCCTGCCTCCTAACTGTTACGGTTCTAGCTACAAAACATTAAAACTGCTAACTCCAACAGTGGTTTAAAGAACCAACTCCTACTCCAACAAGTAAGAAAATAATAAAGTTCTAAACAGTGATGTCCTACAAGGGGTTGAGGTTCTAATTACAAAGTGTTAAAGTTCTAACTCCACGCTGTTTCAGAGCTGGACCAGGAATCCTGTTCTAATCTGCAATGTTCCCGACTACAGCAGTATTTGAAATGTTCTAAACTGGTTCCCTGTTTGCAGGATTTGTGTTTCGTTTTGTATTTTCTTATTTTTATATACAGTAAATAACAGTTCATATTTATATCTTCTGTGCTCAGTTAAAGGGTTTTATTAGAATGTGCTCAGTGTCCAGTTGGCATGTTTGGTGAGAAAAGATTTTTGGAGTGAACTTTATACACAATCACAGCAGAGTGTCAGTCTGACCGGAGAACCAGAGAACTGGCTACATATCGCTCCTCCAGGAGAATATATACATTTAAATCAGTGGATCAGTGGAGGGTTTTGGGTCTTTAGGATCGGAGGAGGGTTTGGGGTCAGTGGAGGGTTTGGGGTCAGTGAAACTGATGACATTCTTATTTGACAGGACACTAATGTCCCTCCACAGCACTAATTCGGTGAAACTGAATCAGGCTGACAGTCCAGCTGTGATGACCAACATGCAGTTGCAGTCAGAAGTTTGGACACACTCACTCACAAAGGATTTTTACTGTTTCCACCATTTTAAAACAGCATTGAGAACAAAACTAAAAAAGTGTTTAACATTTTTAGTTTTTAATCTTAGATCAGAACGTCTAAGATTCTGAAAAACATACTTTCAGGTGGTTCAGTGGTTCCGTGGTGCAGTAGAACACTGAAATAGAACGCTTTAGCGTAGCAGCAGAACCTTTAGAGCGAGGTTGTGGGCTGGTGGGGCTGCAGGTTTACATTTCCTGATCAGTGGAATCACTGAACAAAGGTTAAGAGCAGCTGATTAGAGCCGTTCAATCAGACGATCTTCAGCTTCTTAAGAATGAAAACCTGAAGCCACACAAACGCGCCAAAGCTCTGATCACTGCAGTATGAAATATTAAAGCTTTTCTCATCAGCGAGGACACTGAGTCACATCAGGAGCTACTACACTGTTTATTTTCTCTTTTTTCTCTCTTTTTAAAAGAAGACGTATGTTTACAGTCAGCACTGTCTGCTGGATCTGAAATACAGATGTTCCTCTGCTCGCCTTACTACGAATCATGTACACTCTTTTATAGGCTCTTTTATAGCTAGACAACTGTTTGATAGCTGCAGACTGTAATGTACTACAATCCTGTAATTCTATAGAATAATTTTAATGAAAATGAATAAAATGTAAAATTGAGTTGTGGATTGTTCTGAAATGATTCTTTGGGAAGTTCCAGCAAACACGTGAACCGGAGTCTGGAGGGCCTTTTAGAACCGTTATTTACTAGTTTTCTCTACTGGACGCCTGATGCATAATCACAGAAGAATTAACAATTTTTGTATATTATTGATCAAAATGTCCTTTTTTTAGGTAAAGGCAGGCGAGGTGTTGACCTGCTGATTGGTTTCACTTTTAGCCTTGTGTTACATTTTTAACCACCGTCAGTTAATAAACATGTTTATTATCCATTTCAGCAAAAATAGTAAAAGCTGAAACTTTTACCGGATCGATGGTCAGAAAGATGAAACTTTAAATCAAAACTCTGAATGTTTGTGAGTTTTGGACAGCCTGGTCAGTGTGAAGTGGTCCAGCTGTGAGAGAGCACAGAGGCTTTTACTGAGCGTTCACAGGAAGCACTTTTCAGAGTAAATTTAGAAAATGTTCCATCTCTCTTGTGCTCCGTTTCCTCCTGTTGATAGTTCTGACTAAACTGATGAGCGAGACACTAAACAAACGGTCACTTTAACTGGAAATTTGTTGCGAAGATCAAAAGGGCCTCAGTGTTTAAGAAGGTAAAGGAGACGTATCTTTTATTTAGTCTGCTTTTGTCCTTTCCTGGACAGAAGAACTGCGTTTATAGCCAGACCCCAAAAACGGCCTCCAAACGTACATTTCACCTTTAGCAGCTCACAGTCGCTAACTGACCTCTCAACACCTCACCTGCTTAGCTCACCTGGTCATCTCGCCTGGTCACCTCACCGGTCACTTTATCTCTGTTTACTTCACCTGTTCCCTTGGTCTATTCTGCTGGTCACTTCACCTCTGTTTATTTTCCTTGGTCACCTCACCTGGTCACTCCTCTTTCCCTCATTTGTTCACCTTTGTACACTTCATGTGGTCACTTCACCTGGGGGTTTTTACACAAAGCAAGCCAACTTAATAAGCTTGGCTAATTTCAGTAAATGCGGCAAATCTTTGTCGAATTCAGTTCCACTGATCTTAAGCTCCACTTTGTTACTATGACAACACAAGCTTTTGGACAAACCTGCTCTGTACTGGCTGAAGCTGAGGCCTAGCAGAGCATAAACAATTCTACTGGACAAGCCGTGACATCATAGACTCGTCAGGTTAAAAAACACTGTAGACTAACGTTCTGCCTCAATACTGTCTGATACTCCGCTGCATACAGAGTGAATACATTTTACATTTCACTATGAATGTAGTATATTAAAATATTATGAATATAAAATATATAAGCAAAATAATGTACTGCGGGGTCTAATAAAATTTGACAGAAGAAAATTACTTTTTTTAAAAATAGCTTCTGCTTAAAAAGTCAAATATAAGCAATTACAGGTTCAATTTAGAATTAGTTAAAAAAAGGTTTAGAGGAATTTAATCATTGTTAGTTATTGGTATGAAAAATAAACTAATATAGAGATATAAAAAGTCTTTAACTGCATGAAGGTGGTTTAAATCGGTGTAAAGATATTACAGACCCCCAAAATATTCAGAACTGTCGTCTGTGTAAATTTAACTGCTGTGTTTACT
>NW_023494788.1:960000-966994 GCF_904425465.1 Colossoma macropomum | reverse complement strand
GGGGGTCTTGACCACTGAAGAACAGGGTAAAATGGGGCTAACAAAGTATGCAGAGAAACAGATGGACTACAGTCTGTAACTGTAGAACTACAAAGTGCCAAATGACAAATATTCAGGCTTTGATGTGGTGGCTACTGACGTTTTTAGCTATGGGAGGTTCTTTCGTCCATTTCTGTCCATCTCAGATTACTTAGTGAGAGTGGGTCTTTGTGTTGTCCTGATAAACTAATCCAGCGCAGCGTGTGTGAGCTCTTTGCTAAGAAACACTGATGTGATGTGATGTGATAGTGTGTGAATGTGGGCGTGTGTTGGTACTTGTTTGCAGGTTTGTGTGTGTGTTCTTTGCGTGGGCGCTGTAGAAAGGTCAGTCCTGACCTCCCCTCATCTTTCTGTTGCCTCCGCCATCACTCACCCCCTCACTGCACCATGGGGGAGACACCCCACCCTCCTCCGAACATGTACAACACCCACACACACATACTTGTGTTTATACAGTGAGACTGTGAGATCATACAGTCATACGCAAAGGTCTGAACACTCCTGGTCAAACGACATGTTTATTGACTATTTAAGTGTAAATAAGTAAATAACACGTCCTCGACTGAGAACACACTTAAATACGGCATGTTTCTGCAACATTTCGTGCACAGTTTCTATTTATTGAGTTTAACATACTGTAATCTGTTTGAGCGGCGAGGTCGTGACGGCACAGTTGCCATCCATCGTGGCTAATTCAACTACTAAGCAGACTGTGATAGTACAAATCAGATTTGTTCCCTTCTTTATCAGATTACGCAGGTGTTTACACACGCGGCAGACATGCAATCATTTACTGAAATGCACACAAGTGTTGTGATATTCTTGTATTATTTCTTGTTTGTGGAGGAAAAGAAAAGGCTGAGCACGTATCATTTAACCTTAGAGTTATTTTTTCCGTTATTCCTATACAGGAAGATTCAAAGAGATTCATCTGATTTCAAAGCGCCGTATTTTTACAACCGTGAGGCACCTAGGAACCAATCACAATCCAATTGAAAGAGGGGGTCATAGAGTTTCTGACTGTCAGTGGAAGATGGCTCCCTTCAGTCTGAGAGGAGATGAGACCCCTGAGCAGAAAGCGTTCTGCGTTCTCCACTTCAATAAGAGTGAATCAGTCATAACTGTGCAGAGTGATTTTCGTGGGCAGTGAAGCTCCAACAGCTCAGAGCGTTCGTCGTTGGTTCCACAACACTGGATGATGTCCGAAATCGCACTGAAAGAGTCGTGAGTGCAGCGACACCCGACATGCTCAATCGAGTACGGGATGAATTTGAGTATGGTGTTGATGTTGCCCGTAAATCACCTTGTACTATTTAAATATAATTACGTTATGATATAGTTGGCTATATAAAAAAATAATAATTTACATTTGATTTGCATTCTGTATCAGAATCTACACTGATATTGTTCTGTCTGGCTTAATGTCAAAAAAATGATGGAAATGTCAACCGAACAAGACTGAGCACACAACAATAACTTTCAATGAGCTACGAGTCAGAAATAATTTGAGTGAATAACAGCATGCTTTTGATATCACTGAAGTGATAACCGTGGCCTCTGATGCTTTATACGATGAAATTTTCATGCAGTCTCAGTTCCGTGAAACGTTACACAGAGTTTGATGTAGACTGCACACTGTAGAAGCTCCTGCACTTCACTTGAAGCACATTTGATACTCAGAACCATCTCAACTGTCAGAAAAAGAAGGAAAGAACAAAATGCAGTTGTGGATGATTTTAAATAGCCAGAATGATACAATATATGATAAATACTCGCTGTTAATATTGCTAAGTAGCTGAATAATCAAATGTGTTGCAACTTTGGAATATTTTTCAGTTGCTTCATGTAAATTTTAAAATGCACAGAAACTGTTAAATGCAAATTGCAACCAGAGTAAAAGTATAATGTAAAGCCAACTTAAAAGCCTTCAAACATGGAATGTTACATGAAAAAATCACGTGAAAAATGCAGAAAAATCTGAAATTTTTTGGTGACATTTTATTTTGAGTTGTCCTGTTTAGATGAAACAAACACTCAACAGACTCTCAGTAACATGTCAAAAACATATGTGAGGGTTAGGATTAGGTTTTGGGTTGAGGTTAAGGTTAGGGTTAGGATTAGGGCCAGAGTGAGTGTTAGGATTAGGTTTTGGGTTAAGGTTAAGGTTAGGATTAGGTTTTGGGTTAAGGTTAAGGTTAGGATTAGGTTTTGGGTCACACAAATTATTTAGGTCACAAATAATCTGTGTGTTAAGGCTGGTTGCTCTGCCCTGTTGCTCTGTAAGTGCTGTTTTGTGTGTGCTGAAGATGCTTGGCCGGTTGCTGGATGAGTGTGGACGTTTGTGCGGTGCTCACCGTTTCCCCGGTGCTGGAAGGACGGTGAGAACTCTTTGGCTGCGACCCTGGCCAGCCTGCACTCTTCCTGGGCTTTCTGTGCCGCCGCAATGGCCGCCTCTGCCTTCCCACGAGCATGGGCCGTCCTGCAAGGAGAAAGATTCACAAATGCAGGTCTGTGACTTACTGACAAAAGGTCTGAGGGTCTAAACAGAAGTCTAAAGTTGTTGTTTTGCTATACGTTCTGTTTACTGTATTTACCAGAACCACAGACCATCCTTAACTGAAATGTTTTTGAAGCAGTGCTGTAGCAGTGAGTAGCAGTGCTGATCTACGACATGACATATCACTGCTGTCGGAAGAAAACCTTGTATGTCCATTTCTGTCATTTTTCAGTTTTTTATATTATTTGAAAATACCTGTTGCTCTTTACGTTGTTTGTAAATTTCATGATGAATGGACCAAAAGGAGCGGCACAAAATGACTTGGAAAAATGTCTGGTTCCATTGACTTACATTAAAAGTAAAGTAGGTTTTTTCCTTCTCCTGTAAAGTTACTATTTCAGAGGTTTTCTTCCGACAATATATATATATATATATATATATATAGAGAGAGAGAGAGAGAGAGAGAGAGAGAGACAGAGGATGTGTTACTTAATTTTCACACTGTAAAAAATGGCTCATCAACCTAAAAAATTACTTAATGTGTTAACAAGTAAATTGACTAGTTTGATTCATCTTAATTAAAAACTTTGCATTAATGATTCTTTCAATTTATGTAATGTTTTGAGTTGAATAAAACTAGCTCAGTTGCTTGTTACCACATGAAGTAACTCTTTTACGTTGATCTGACGAGCGATTTTTTACAGCGCACTTAGAAAATCATCTGTTGCTGTCGGCTGTTTACTCAGAGGAGTAAACCTGTCATTCAGTCAGAACCGCAGTGCACATGTTGCTGTACTTTCCATATAAACTCATCCTGACTGCTGACTGATCGTCTGGATTACTGCTCGTTTCGTATTCTGTGTTTTGGAGGCTGCTCTATCTTCATGCTGTCTTCCTCTTTTCCACCGAGCACACTGTAAACCCTGGAGCTGTGAGAAGCCGCTGAATAATTCACTCTGGGAATCGGTTTGGCTCCGGGGCCTCGCTGAGCGCATCAGCGGTTTCATCTCCCCGCGTGACGTTTGATTCAGCGCCGCTCTCGGCTGTGTGTTTCATATGTTTTGCCGCTCTGCCTGATGCGCTCTCAGTGACGCTGTGGAGCCGGGCTGCAGCTGGATTCGTTATGAAGGAATATGGCAACAAATATATCACAATACAGGACATTTTCACAATTAGGGCTGGACAGTGTGACCAAACGTTCATGTTATTGTGATAAATTACGTTATAAAACTCTACAGAGCGGCACTGATCATAAAAGAGACAGATTTAGATCAATTACAGACGGCCTGTAAACCACAACAACCAGCGTAGTGTAACAGCATGAACCGCATAGGAACAAGCAGCTGATTGGATGTCAGGCCTTTATGCCAGTATCTTATTTTTGCTTTTATTTTTTTACCAGTTGATTCCTCCTCATGTTCCTTCTTAAGTAGATTGTCTTTTTCAAAGGTTGTTTCAAGTAATCTCTGGTCATATATTCATGGGTTTTTATTGTCTATTTAAATGCTAATGCATTTTGTCTGTTCATAACCCTTTAAAAAGATAAATATCATGATAAGAGGGGCACCAGTCATAAATCTTTAAGGCTGATTCTGATTTCTTTCCAGTAAAATTCCCTGATTGGCTTTTTTGCTTGATTATTATTAGCCTTTTTTAATGCCTGAGGCTCACAATGTGTGGGCGAAGTAAACACACGAAACACACTAGTTTCTAGCATATTCTATTAGAGTTGAAACATAAATAGCATTATCTGTAATTTAACAGGCCAAACTAGCATTTAAAACTCGTATAAATAAAACAGTAGTCCATTTAAATCACATAAATCAAATAGTGACACAAATTCAGCACAAATTCAGACTCACAGTCACCCATCAACAGGACGATGACTCTGCCACTCTCAGTATGGTCAATATCACTCAATATCAGGGCTGTCTTGATAATGGTACCATATCATACTGCCCACCCCTATGGATAAATTTCAGTTTTCATCAGCTGTGAAGAAGGAAGTGCTTGGTTGGCAGTTTTTTTGCTAGGGCTGCATAATATAGACAGTGTTTTGGTAATACTGCTACACACTGCGATTGCAATATGCTTTCCCAGTGTTGAGAAGTGTAACGCTGTAGACGCAGACGCATGCAGATATTGTCTGTCTAGAAGGCGTGTAGACGGCTGGAGTGGAGCGGAGTTCGAAATCCAGCGGGAACACAACGTTTGGACCAGAAACAAAGAAATACGGGCCATCGAAAGAAAATTGTGGCGATGGCCACATACAGAGCCAAGCAGGCAACAGCCACAAAGGCAACAAAGGCAAAGAATTAATGTAGAACAGTAAAAGAGGACACAGCGTCACTACTCTTCATCTTGGATTTTCTCCAATTTTCTCCCCAATTTAGTCGTCTCCAATTCCACCCGCTAGTTAGGACTCCCCCAGTCACACAATACTATCAACACTAGGAGGGTGAAGCCTAACACCGGGTCCTCCGAGACTTGTGTCCTCACACAATGTCATTGGACAGCCGAACATCGCGGTGGGTGATGGGGAGAAGGGGGAGCCATCCTACCCACCCAGAGAGAGCGAGACTAATTGTGACTCCTGGCCTCGGACGCCTGTAGCATCACCAGGGATCGAACTCGCGATCTCCTGGTAACAGGACCAACGCTTAGACAGTTGCGCCACTCTGGAACCTCCTCCATCTTCTCCTCCATTTCTGCCTGCACGTTCCTATTGGTTGACACACCTCCATGTCAGCATCCATTCCAGCAAAAGTTGAAATGGTTTGAACCTTTTTGACACTCAGTGATGCGTCTTTTCACTGTATACAGGTGCATTTCTAGTCCAACAGAGCTGACGCAGCGTCCTAACTGAAATACACTGGGGGGCTGCGTTTCTGACGCTGCATCAGCTTCTAGTGAACAGTAAAACACTTGGGCTTCGTTCACATTATGCAAATCTGAAGTGACCTGAATCTGATTTTGGGCCTTATTGTGACACAGATCTGATCTTTTCAAATCGAAGCCACTTTCATATCCGATCTAGGATGTGGCCTTAATCAGAACACTCAGATCTGAATTCATGTGTTTTTTCACGGCACATGTGCCATCATTCAGTGTTAATGTGGCAGCAGTGCCGATCCTGAAGTAGCAGTAAACAGTGCAAAAGCATTGCAACGACTCTTTTTCCATTACGTCTTGTTCTAGTAAAGAACAGCTGAGAGCGACAATGTTCATGACTAATGTAGTGCATTCACACGACGTTATGGATTAAGATGTGCGCATGAGGGTCATTTCAGGACTAGGGGGTGCACGACTTCAGATTTTTTAAAGCTGATTTTTAGAGTCGAGTCAATGTCGACTAATCGCTGATCATGGAGAAGGGAACGCTTTGCAACAAGCAACTTTAAAAATTCAACTTAAAAAAAACAGTGAAGACAGACTCCACTTAAGCAATAGAACACAGAGGGAGTGTGTTATCGCGAAATAACATCACGGCTGTGATTTGGTCGCTGTAGATCATCACAGCCGTGATGTTATTGCCGATAACACACTCCTCGAGTGTTCTACTGCTTTTATACAACAGTTAAATATATAAAGTAATAAATTAATAAACTGGGCCGTGAACGCGGCGTTTAATATGTTTTAATGTTCGCAGTTCCTTCACCAAATTATAGTTCCTTAACGAGCAGCTTGTTGCTCCATTAGAGTAACGAGCTCCGCCCACTCGCTGCACAGCCGGCAGTTCGTTCTCCAGCTCCACACAGACCAACTGACAGTTTGGGAATTTAGCGTAGTCTCATCGTCAGAGTCTGACCAAATCGGCTGTCGGTCAAATAAGATCTTAAAAGTGTCCATTTTCTGTTTGTGGCAAAGTCAGTAGTAAAAACGTTCAAATGGCTTGAGCGTCTCCTACAGCTGTCAAAGTCGTTGCTTAGCAACGGCATCTCAGCGGAGTGATACGGTGTTTGTGAAAAACCCATGATGTTATGGTGAAATAACAGCACAGTTAGAACGCTTCTCAACCAATCAGCTTGTGTGGCCGGAACTAACTGTTGTATAAAGGTCAGTAGAGCATGACGTCCCCTTTCCAGTGAGCCCAGGCTCGCATTGCTAGCCTTCGGGAAACTGAAGATACGAACCCCGAATCTCAAAAATTTGCGTTCGACTCTGGTGCAACCCAGGCGGCCTTGCTGACACATGAGGGTCCGAAAGGCCGGGTAAATTTAGAGCATCATAGCTCGGCAAAAATAAGAGTAACTGACTTCAAACTTTACAGGATTGAAGGCCATTATGCCCCTCTCTCCAACGGGACATGACTTTCTATTGTAGTCTTTGGAAAATATCTCCTCACCTTCTGTCTTCTTGGAGGTGTCCACGTTTTTAGTGTTATAATCACGTGATCAGTGACCAGTTGACATGAAGCTTAAAGTGTCATCGCCGAGCAGTAAAGTCGACAAGCCGACT
>NW_023494788.1:875000-955000 GCF_904425465.1 Colossoma macropomum | reverse complement strand
TTGAACCAACTGAACTTTGGAGGTGTGTCTGCAGATTCTTTGAGGAACTGAAAGTGAGTCTCCTGAAAAGAATGGAGGCTGTAATAAAGGTGAAGAGTGACTCACTGACTCACACAGCTGAGAGTAGATTTAGCTGTTGAGGCTTCTGTGTCATTTATTGATAAATAAACAATTTTTGCTTTTTTCCTGACACTGAAAAGTGAATAACTTGTATTTAATGGGCATTTTGACTGGAAATGAAATACGTGAAGGTGGCCACTGCCTTGTGTACAGTACTGTGTGTGAGTGTGTTGATGTGTATTTATATCTTTCCGAGCCGCTTCACCACTTCAGGTTTAAACATGACTGATCATTCCATGACATCACCCACATTCACACACTCGCTCTCTTACCCCTCCCTAACACACCTCCCTCCCTCCTTCCCTCTATCTCTCTCCCTCTCTCTCTCTCTTTCTCATTAACACATATTTATATCTGACAGTCACACTGTCGCTGTCCCAGAGCTTCAATGAAACAGTGCAACTGGCAATCCATTCATAACTTCTGTGGCTGCAAAAATGAATGTGCTTATTCAAATTAATTCATTTTACACTGTAAGAATCAATAATAATCCCTTATAATAATCTTCAGTAAGGTATGCACTTGTTTTTTGGCTGATATCGAGCTCTCAGGCTGTTTACAAATGTGGTAAATAAACACAAAACTTGGTGTGTTGTTGTTATTGTCTCTATTTCACTACTGTAGTTACATCTTTCCATTCGGTGTTAAATAATTCTGAATCGTACCAAAACAATCTGTGATGCATTAAATCATTTCGTAAAAATTTTAATTGTAAATGACTCCAATCATTTACACCACTAACAACTGCTAAACCGTTCTAGAGGTCTGAGATCATTTTTGAAAACAGTTCTGAATCATATCAAAATAATCTAATCAAATAATGGTGTAATTTCAGATTTCATGATGCATTGAATCATTTCCTAAAGAATCATAATTGTAAATGATTCAAAACGTTGTGCTTTCAGAGACGAACACCCCTAATACCAATAAACAGTTTTAGAGTTTGAGATTCTTTGTAAAATAATTCTGAATTGTAACAAAAGAACTGAATCAAATTGAAATGGAAGCTTTCAGGATGCAGTGAATTATGAATCATCAAGAATAATAGTAGTAATTGGATCAATTCATTGTGATTCATTAAAAACCCCTGTAGAGTATTTTTAGCATAATTCTGATTTGTACCCAAGTAATTGATCAAATTCGACTGTGATGGATGTTGAAGATTTACTCCCCTAATAACGAGTGAACAGTTTCAGAATTTGAGATAATTATGGAAAATCACTCTGAAATGCATCCATAATAATGAAATTGAATCGTGGGGGAAATTTAAGCTTTCTTTTTAAGCTGAATCAGTTCCTAAAGAATCATACTCATAAATGAATTAAATAATTGTGAAATCATAGATTTACACCCATAACAACGCCATATGGTTTGAATATTTGAGATTATTTTAATTCTAAATAATTAAACCAAAATAATTGAATAAAACTTAATTGTGGTGAAACATAAGTTTTCTCAATGCACTGAATCGTTTCCGAAAGCATCATTATCGTAACTGAATCAAATCATTGTGACATTATAGATTTACACTCATAACTGCCACTGTATGGTTTTAGTATTTGAGATTATTTTTAAAAATAATTATTTGACTCAAAATAATTGAGTCAGTCTGAACTGTGATGAAATGTAAGCGTTCTCAAAGCACTGAGTCGTTTCCTAAAGAATCACGATCGTAATTGATTAATCGAATCATTTTGAGGCGTGAGATTTACGTTCCTAATAGCTGCTGTGCGTGAGAAACCCAGTATCTTCCTTCAGTGGAGAGAATGGAGCTGTATTGACAGTAGCTCTAATCTGAGGCTGACACCACTAAGCCGCTCTGTAACCAGCATAAAGAGATGATTTAGCGATGTGTCACGGTCGTTTCCGGCGTTAGCTTCTCAGTGCAGGTGTAGAGATTCCTCTAACTCTCCTAACCGTGATGACCCAGCAGTGCTAATCGGCTTAGCCACTAGCTGGTGTCCTGCACATTTACACCGGCGAGATTTCTACCAGTCTGCAGCACATCCTGTTTGGGGCCGCCCAGTTAGTGGATTCTGAACATTAGTTATTAGTTTGAATACGTTACTTTTACTACATATTAATAATTGCCACCATGCTTGTTTTTACCCTCATGCTAAGTACTTCACACGAGTAATGGGTGCCAAAAAAGTTTGCGCTGTACAGTTCAGTGTTTTCTCTGCTCTAATGACCTTGACAGGGTGCGTTATCTAATTACGAAGCCTTTAATGAGCGGAATCTGGTGTGGAAAACACCACTGTAGCTTTCTAGGACTACCGTTTGAGACGTTTTCAATCTTTCCCGCCTTTAAACGAGCTGAAACAGGGAACTCAGTGAACTCGTCGTAAATTCCACATTAATAAAGAATATATTACATCAACAACTACTGCCAAATAAACTGCAGCAAAAACTAAAAAATAAAGGGTTCTTTGCATCATGAAATGGTTCTTCAGACTGATGGAGAACGTGTTGTAGATGTAGAACGATATTTGAAAATGGTTCTATGTAGAACCCAAAGGTTTCTTCTATTGTTATGGTGTCAAGCTTGTAACAGTAGAAGAACCCTTTTGGGTGCTATATAGAACCCTTTTCAAAAAGGTTCTATGTAGAACTGTCTATAGCACTTTCATGCACATTTTCCACCAATCAAGCTCTCGTTAAGCTGTGTTTACACTATAGGTTTATCTATTGTTCAGTTCCGGTTTTAGCTATTTGTACAGTAACAATATTTTAAATATAATGATAAACATTATTATTACTAATTATATCATTCTAAATACTTTAAATACTAAATATATAGAGTAAATTGAAGAAAATCTTTTTTTAAGCATCTAAATTGGTTATGTATTCAACAAGTAAATATTGAATTAGACAGAGGTAGTATCAGTATTGGTCATCGATATCGGCCAATACTGAGGGACCAGGTATCGGTATTGGAAGGGAAAAAGTGGTAGCGCTGCATCTCTATGCTAATATGCTGTTCATTTATAACAACTTTTATAATATTATATTACAAAATGTATAATATTTATGTATTAATAGATTAATAAAAATAATATTCAGAATATTTCTATTGCTTGACAATATTTTTCCTGACAATAAATTACTGTTACAGTTTATATTCACTGTTATTCTTGTTTTGTTTTTTGTTTTTTTTCTGTTATCATGTCATAACTTCTCATTGTTCCCACTATAAATTGTGAACAAACCATCAGTTTTCATTTTGGTTGTCTAGTTTATAATATTTCAATCTGCACTGCATAACTATATATGTTATATAAATGTATAACACTTATTAATGTATGTTCAAAAGTGTACATAACAAAACGTGGAGCTATAAGTGACCAGTTCTCAGTGCATCGTCCACCTTTGTAGCAGCACTGCAGTGCATTTATCTGACGGATTAAAGTGAAAAGTCATTTGAACGCGCTCTCGTCCACCTCGCTGTGGATCTGCGTGACGGAAGACATCCCTGCCGCTTAAAGCTTGTTTGTATTTAAAGCATTAATCACATCCTGAGGAACATCTGGGCCAGTTATCTAGAAACTCCTCTCAGTGTTATCCCCTTAGTCCCTCTGCCCTGTTCCTTGAAGCACTAATTTTTCTATTCTGAGGAAGTTGAGTCAGTGTTTCCCTCCCCTCCCTCCCCGCACTGTTCCTTGAAACACAGCTTCGTCTCTCTCTCTTGTCTGGACCAATTTTTCTAGAAAGTTCCCTCGGTCCCCAGCCTCCTGTAGACCCTCGGTTGCTTATTTCCTCCTCTCTTCCTCAGGGCACCTGCGCTCTGCCTAGTTTTTCTGTATGATATTTTGAGGGTGCTTAAAAATGTAACATTCTCCCTGGTGTTCTTCCCACATACAGTATTAATGCCATGTTGTAAAAGGCCATTTCGCCTCGTCTGACCTCAAGTTGAATAGTAGGCTACTGTGCTTATGGTTTATTAAATGAAGCTGAATGTACAGCATTATTTTAGAAGGGTACTTTATAATTATGTATAATAATAAAACATAACACAGAATAAAGAAAGTTAAAGACCATGATTAGAGACCATGACTGAGTATGAGTAACACAAGCTTATTTATTTATTTATTTATTTATTTATTCATTTATTTGGTGATATTCTTTAAAAGGATATAGATGAGGAAAAAAGGAGGGATTCTTCCATCATTCATATTCAATGACGTCATAGTTATACAATTTTAAAAAATGTATGGTCAATTACCGCATTAGTTGTAAAACCTCTGACCTTCTAAATGGTTAATAGAGAAATTGAGACCACACTAATTCCATCTTCAGTAAACTTAAGATGTAAATAAATGGACGTTTATGCTTTAAAAACCCTAAATAAGGGGCATTCCAGTCTAAAACTAGCATTTAATATGTTATTCAACATGTTATGTAATGTTATGTTGCACAACTTGGCTCCTCTCAGCCTCAGCAGTCTGACGGAATTCACAATTTTATATCCTTTCTGTGTTTTCGCCCATTAATATTCTCTTACTACGATACCCAGAATGCATCAAGCAAATACATCATATAACCATTGAAAATCCCACCCCAAACGCCCCCACAGAGATAAAGAAATCCTGCCTTCCCACTAACGTAGAGGCTAATAATAATAATAAAAAAAATCGAACAGCTTGCCCTAAAGTGTCTGCAAGAAAGTGCTTGTAGTTTTTCAAAAGTTCCTCCTTGATGCATCATCAGAAGGGGGTTTATCCAAGTCTTTAAACCAGAAAAGACAACTGTGGCACCACTGTACTAGGCGAGTGGGCATGTTTACAACAGATGCAGCCATGGCCATAGCTAGCTATGAGGACACCGAGGTTCGGCAGTTTCAGGATTTTTTCACTTTTCTCCATTCATGAGATTAAACGTAAAAACAGCGCCCTTATGATAACATGATAGTCTACACAGGGGTGCAGCCGCAGTGTCTCAGACCCACCCAAAAGGAGACGGAATATTTATCATGCCGCATTTTTCATGATAATGAAAATGTATTTGTTTCCTGTGAGTGCCGTCACTGTATTATGGCCAGTCAAAATCTGCCAAGCTCCGCCTCTGGTCTTCAATACTCGAATCACTCCTTAGAAACCGCTGCTATCCGCAGTTACTTCACTACGATATCAGTGGCCATAATGTTCGTAACTATTGTTAGGACACCGAGGACCTCTGAAGTTTCTAAAGGGTTTTATTAGATTCAATGAGGAAAAAAGTGACAAAAGTACCCAGTGAGCTGTGACTGATCCTCAGCTGCCCTCAGAGCAGCTGTGTTTAGGCCATAGACTAAACTGCCCACTCTGTTTATCTCCAGAGCAACTTTGACTTCTTGAGATGTTGAGGTGTGCAGCACACATGCTATAGGCTAACACATAGCATCACTATGGTAAAAACGCATCTAGCTAGGAGTTTATGAGTGCAGTTAACACATTAAGATTGTAAAGTGCAAACATGTATTTTTTTGCTTGGACTGCTCGTAATGTTGCTCGTTAAATCAGCATGCTTTAGTCCAGCTCCAGTAGCTGTTCATTTTAGGCTACAGGCTCCATAGTCGGCTATATTAGAGATTAGATGAGAAATTAAAGCTGTATTTTGTTGCCCAAATTTAACATACTGCAGCTGACACGAGGACGTTCACTGTTAACCAGCATATTGATGGTATAATATCATGTAGCTGACATTATTAAGAAACCAGCAGGTGTATTAGACTGTATTTTGTCTGATTAACTGTATGAGTAGCTGCCTTTCCTGTTAGCTGGCTTTGGTACAGATAGCCTTTTATAATGTATGTTTAATGTGTGCTTTTACAGTAATCAGTGAGGACAGAGATGCAGGAGAGAAGAGAGAGAGAGAAAGCGAGAGAGAGGTAAATGAAATAAAATCAATTTAAAACTTCATTTAGCTTTCAACACATATTTTCAGCTAATTTTTCAAAATAATCATATAAATAAATAGTTACATGATGAATTAAATAAACCGAAACAGGATAACTGGAGTCGAATCAGTTTATGGAAAAGAAATAGCAGGTTATAAAAGAATGGAGGGATGGGGAAGGAGCAAATGAAAGGAAAAGGTGTGTAACAGTTATAGATGGGTGAAAATGAGCAATGATTTGGTTAATAATAATAAAAAAAAACCTAAAGGAGAAATTTATGGTTGGTAAAATACTAATTTTCGGCAGTTTGTTTATTGACTATTAAACGTAGGTCACATTTCTGCAAAATGGACCTCACAAAAATTTTGATATTAGTTACGGCCCTGGATGTAGCAGTGGCTACACTTTCCGTTTTGGCCAGAGTGCCTCTTTAAATAAATAAATAGTGTCCATGCAGGTCTGAATGAATATTACTGTGTCTGAATAAAACTGCATAAACAATGTTGTAATCAACCTGCAGAAAGCATGCTGCAGTCAGATCCTCTGTAAAGAAATACTTAACCTACAAATGCTAGACTGAAGGTAGGCTGACGGGGACCGATTAGCCTGATCTTATTACATAATGCTGAACTGAGACCCTACTAGCTTTAATTGATCATTAGCAACATCAGCATTTCAGGGGTTTTCTTAAAAGGCCTTCTGGGGAAAGGGTCCCAAGACTGCTTATGCAAGACTGAATCTGTCTGACTGGGTTGGGACTATAAACTGTACTGTAAATTATAAACCATAAAACACAGGGCATGTTTATAACTGTAAAAATGCCTAATAATCAGTAATTTATCATTATAATACATCTGTTTATGTCTTAATAGTGACCTTAAGCTTATGTTTGGTTTGACAAAATTTCATTTGAATGTGTAATATTTTCCTTTTCTCTTAAAGGGCTAACCAAGGGCAGGGCCTGTATCTAGATGCCATATATACACCGATCAGGCATAACATTATGACCACCTCCTTGTTTCTACACTCATTGTCCATTTTATCAGCTCCACTTACTATATAGGTGCACTTTGTAGTTCTACAGTTACAGACTGTAGTCCATCTGTTTCTCTGATACTTTGTTAGCCCCCTTTTACCCTGTTCTTCAGTGGTCAGGACCCCCATGGACCCTCACAGAGCAGGTACTATTTGGGTGGTGGATCATTCTCAGCACTGCAGTAACACTGACGTGGCGGTGGTGTGTTAGTGTGTGTTGCGCTAGACTGAGTGGATCAGACACAGCAGTGCTGCTGGAGTTTTTAAACACCTCAGTGTCACTGCTGGACTGAGAATAGTCCACCAACCAAAAATATCCAGCCAACAGCGTCCTGTGGGCAGCGTCCTGTGACCACTGATGAAGGACTAGAGGATGACAAACACAAACTGTGCAGCAGCAGATGAGCTATCGTCTCTGACTTTACATCTACAAGGTGGACCGACAAGGTAGGAGTGTCTAATAGAGTGGACAGTGAGTGGACACAGTGTTTAAAAACTCCAGTATGCAGAGAAACGGTTGGACGTGCTGTTGGCATCAAATTGAAAATGGGCATATATTTCTCATTTTGTTTGTAAAGCATTTTCAAATAAATATAGGGTTTAAATGATTTGCACTTCATTGCATTTTGTTTTTGTTTCACAGCATCCCAACCTTTTTGGAAATGGGACTGTAGATAACTGTGTGTTGTACGGTATCAAAATCTGTATAATAGTTTGTGTACTGTAGTTGGTTGACATGTAGCGTATGGGAGACTGACCTTTGTACAGTCAGTGCTGCGAGCAGGCCGGCAGTGCGTGCAGGCCATTGGTTGCGGTGCCGGCTGGGCAGCACTAAGCTGGAGTGATTGCATTGCTCACAGTATAATGAGGTCAATGGGATTTGAGGGGTGAGTGATGATCCAAATATAGCACATGCATACCTATGCACGTTTGCACACACTCTCTCTCTCACACACACACAGCCACCAGTGCCCAGGTGTGACTGTTTACCATCATATGCATGCTTACAAACATATGCTCTCCTGACATTTATAGCACAATAATGCAATGATGGATTGGAAGGAGGTGGATCACTGAGAGAGAGAGAGAGAGAGAGGAGAGAGTTGGCTTCATTCCTGTTTAGCCTTCCTGCTCTCTCCATTCGGCAGGTCGCCAGCACTGTTGGCATAATGCGGAAATCTCTCTCTCTCTTTTCTCTCTCTTTTCTCTCTCTTTTCTCTATCTCTTTTTCTTTCGGTCTGTCTCAGTCTGTTCTTTTCTTCTCTCTTCATGTATATGTAGCTCTACATACCACCAAGATCTTCATTTAAACTGATCCAGACTATCACACTTAACAATTAGCCAGATCAATCAAACACAAAGCTACAATAATCCCACACTTCTGAACGAAGCCTCGCTGTTCAGTTACACAACTTTAGTACGTAAGTTAGTTTCAGTTCAAGCACAATCGCACGAACACAGGGATTTATACAGTGTCAGCACATGAGGTAATACACACGCCTGTATATAATCATAACGTTCCATATGTATTATGCAAATGTTAGTACCTATATGTAATGGTAATATGTCCCATACATGTATAAATGTAAATACCTATCTATAATAACAAAATGTCTCCTATATATATTTTATATCTCATATTATATATATATATATCCATTTTTTGCGCTTTTCACTTTCCTACATCATTTGAGCTCAGCAGCTGTCCTTTACATTATGTAAGGATTTCCAGATGATTGAATCAATAGAAATGCTCTAAAATTGCTTAGAATAAAACCTCTTTCCATTAACTTACATTGTATATATGAATATATTGAAATATCTTCCAATCATATTTGAAACTTTCAGCTGTCCACATTGTATGACCAGTTAATGCAGAATGGGTCAATCCTTCAGAATAACTTGAAATAAAATCTTGTTACACTAACTTACATTACATTGCTTCTTCTATTTTGGAGACACAAGTTTTTGTTTTGATGGTAAGAATTTAAGCCAAACCCTAAACCAAACTCTAATCTAACGTCGGGCTCCAAAAAGAAATGGCTTTGCTCTTTCAGTTTTAAAAGCTGAAACCTTTCTAAGGAACACTCTTCAGTGTTTTTGGCTTTGTACGTTAGACCTAAGTAAAACAAACACAAACACACATACAGATACAAACACGTGTGGATTGGACTGGCCAGTTTGTGGCCTTCTCACATGCTCGTGTTATTGATCACGCCACCACATCCCCCCACATCAATACAGGCTTCAGCCAGTACGCCGTTATACTAGCAATCCATATGAACCTCATTCAGCCTCACGTTCGCTGCCTCTACGAGCTCAGACTCCTGCAAATCAGCTCCGTCTCCTGAGTGAATACATTACAAAAAACTGGAAGATGTTTAAACTTGGATTAGCAGAAGCTTAGAGAGCGTTATGTGCGAACTGTGTTTGTAAAGTGCCTTTTTTCAACTGTGCCTCTATCATTCGAAAGTGTATTGTGCTTTTATGGCTGTCGTATTGACAGTGGCAGCATTAACAGGATGACACAGCATTAACTGAGGAAGTTTATATATTGTAATAAATGTTGTGTATTATACTGCAGAGAGATATGATTAACCCTTTGATCCGTAGATCCCTAGAGCACAATATGGACGATTACGATTATATTGCTACGGTTTGATTGCTATATGCCTTGCAGTATATTGAGAATTTGGTGGGTCCACACTGTAACCGAAATAATGTTGAAATGTATTGATACATCACATCATGATTCATCACAACACTCCTCTGGACCTGCGATTGGTAGAGATGCGAAAAACACAGTGAAAAACACTGTGATTGGTTAAAAGTCAAATTTGCATATTGCAATGGCCAACTTTGTGATAATGGTTAACACACATTAAGTAACTGCTGCTACTTAATTATTCACTAACTACTATAAATCATCCATTAACTAATACAATGTTTTCATTATCTGTTAGGAATGATTCAGGATCCACTATGAATTATTCAATAACTACTAAAATGAGTTGAAATTAGCAAAATTCTTTACTATTGACTATAAAGTATTCAGTAACTACGACCCCAATTCCAAAAAAGTTGGAACACTGTGTAAAATGTATATAAATGTAAATAAAACATAATACAATGATTTGCAAATCTCATAGACCCATATTTTATTCACAATAGAACATAGAACACATATCAGATGTGGAAAGTGAGACACTTTATCATTTCATTAAAAGCATTAACTTATTTAGAACTTGATGGCAGCAACGCATCTCAAAACAGTTGGGACAGGGCTGTGTAGATTCTAGCTGCTCAACAGTTCTGGGTCTTCTTTGCCTGATTTTTCATTTCATGATGCGCCAAATGTTTTCTGTGGGTGAAAGGTCTGGACTGCAGGTGGCCAGTTCAGCACCTGGACTCTTCTTCTGCGAAACCATGCTGTTGTGATAGATGCAGGATGTGGTTTAGCATTGTCTTGCTGAAATATGCAAGGCCTTCCCTGAAAGAGACGCTGTCTGGATGGGAGCATATGTTGTTCTAAAACCTCTATATACTGTTCATCATTGATAGTGCCTTTCCAGATGTGTAAGCTGCCCATGCCATAGGCACTAATGCATCTTCAAACCATCAGAGATGCAGGCTTTTGAACTGTGCGCTGATAACCAGCTGGATGGTCCGTCTTCTCTTGAGTCTGCAGGACACTGCGTCCATGGTTTCCAAAAAGAATGTCAAATTTTGATTCATCTGACCACAGAACAGTTTTCAATTTTGCCTCAGTCCATTTTAAATGAGCTTTGGCCCAGAGAAGTTGGCAGCGTTTCTGGATCGTGTTGACATGGCTTCTTCTTTGCATGATACAGTTTTAACTTGCATTTGTGGATTGCATGGTGAACTGTGCTCACCGACAATGGTTTCTGGAAGTGTTCCTGGAAGCCCATGCAGTGATTTCCAGTACAGAATCATGCCTGTTTTTAATGCAGTGCTGCCTGAGGGCCTGAAGATCATGAGCATCTAATATTGACCGTCAACCTTGTCCCTTGCATACAGGGATTTGTCCAGATTCTCTGAATCTTTTGACGTTATTATGTACTGTAGATGGTGGGATATCCAAAGTCTTTGCAATTTTATGTTGATAAACATTTCCTGAAATTGTTCCACAATTTTTAGCCGCAGTTTTTTGCAGATTGTTGAACCTCTGCCCATCTTTGCTTCTGAGACTCTGCCTCTCTTAAATGCTCTTTTTATATCCAGTAATGTGAGTTAGTTGCAAATCGCTCCTCCAGCTGTTTTTTATTAGCACCACTTACTTTTCCAGCCTTTTGTTGCCCCGTCCAACTTTTTTGAGATGCGTTGCTGCTGCCAAGTTCTAAAGGAGTTAATGTTTTCATGAAATGGTAAAATGTCTCACTTTCAACATCTGATATGTGTTCTATGTTCTATCGTGAATAAAAAAATCGATCTATGAGATTTGCAAATCTTTGCATTCTGTTTTTATTTACACAGAATACAAAGATTTGCATAGCGTCACAGCTTTTTTACACAGCGTCCCAGCTTTTTTACACAGCGTCCCAGCTTTTTTGGAATTAGGGTTGTAATTCAGAACTGATAAGTAATTTACGTAGGTATGAGGGTGTGGACCCACATATGGACCCTCAAAGTTTAACGGGTTAATTAGTATGCTTATCATTCATCTGTATGACCTAACCTTGACCCCACCAGCCCACTCTCTACTGGTGGGCCACTCACCTGGACAGAGCGATCTCCGCCTTCTGCTTGGCGATGTCCGCTGCTTTCTCAGCCCCTTCCACCGCCCGGTCTACCTTCTCCCTGATCTTGCTGGCACGCAGTGGGATGAGGTTCTTGCGCTTGCCGCTGACCAGAACGTTCTGCTTGTACTTGCCCTCCTCCTTGGTGCCATCGGGGAAGGTGGTGCAGCCGTAGCCGTGCCGCTTGTTCCCCATCCACTCTCCCTGGTAAAAGGGGTGAACTTGAATTTGTGTCATGATATTTTGCAAAACGAGTTCTGAATGCTATGAACACTTATGGGTTCTATATAGAACAGTTCTTTAAAGATGTTCTTTTACTGAAGAACCATTAACAAAACACTTTTTTAGAGTGTACAATGATGATCACAATAATAATAATAATAACAATAATAATAATAATAGTTCTTATTTATGTTACATTGTTATATTTTGTAAGCCTTTCAAAGTTAATAAATGATACAATGATCTGTGTAAAGCTGAACATGCTGAGGTACTGTTTACAATCAAAAAGCTTTCTTTTCTGTATTATGCAAATGTATTTGTACTGTACAGGACTCTAGTGGCTTCTTCAGAAACCCGTTCATAGTGTTTTCAGGTGGTGAAACAAGCTGGTTCATACCATGTTATATTATGTTATCCACAATATGGTACAATTCACATCATTTAAGTAATTCTGGTTATTAATTTTGCTTATTATGTCACACAGGTTGGGAAGAGGTAGTCACTCATTCTATGGGAAAACAAAAAAGATTTAAGACGAACATTGATAATTTGGAGACAAATGGACTTATTTGCATTTTTTAAGAACTGATACAATTAATCTGCTGTGAGAAACGAACACTAAAAAGTCACGAAGCTGAAATTAGCTTCTCATTCGCCAGCTTCTTGTTCAAATTTTCCCGTTTCCCATTCCTCCTGACTTCAGTCTCGTAAAAACTCAAACATTGAGAGACATCTTACATGAAACTATTCTGCTTTGGCGGAAAAGTTTCCTGCTGGAGATGTGAGAAAACAGAGCAAAGTAAGTCTGCGTTTTTGTTTATATTACATTTTTTAGCTTATACTAGCACATCAGCACATACTGAGACATGTTTACAGCCAAGACAGTAAAATGGACATATGTTGTGGCTCCCAAGGTGGTTTGATTTTTGTTGAAAGGACAAAATGGCTCTTCTTAACATTCGGGTTTCTGATCCCTGGACTAAGGAAAAGTGGAGCAAATTGTCCACTCTGTGACGGTGCCTCTCAGTCCCGGTCCTGGAGTACTGCCCTAGACACGTTAGTGTTTTCCATGTTTCCATCATCAGCTAGTTAAAGGGGCAATTTGGCCAAAATGGAAAATGTAACCATCTCTATATGTCTTGTAAATATGCTTACTGAAATCCCAAAGCTGTGCCAGAGTGAGATTTTCCAGTTTCAAAGACTGTGATGAAAAGTGATGAAAGCTGATGACGGCTCTTGAAGGTGGATCTTTTGAAGAACTACAAGCTCTTTGGGGCCGTATAGTTGAGGACGGGCTGTTTGAAATGTTTTGAGTTTCTTGCTATCTGGCTAATACTGAAGGTAGCCACACAAAGCTAATTTGAATTCCACATCTGCAGTGGCTGTGCAAGCAGTCAGGACTTCTTTATCAATGTAGGGAGGATTCCCAGGGGTTGTTTGGTGTATTTGCATAATGCATGCTGGGTATTGTAGTGAACATAAATAGATGAAGACAGAAAAAGTATGCAAAGTCGTAAACTCTGTCAAACCAGTGAGGCCGAGGGACGCAGTGCTGCACTACAAAATATTACGCAACACGACGGATAACATTAACTGCTAGTTTTAGGCTGGGATGCCTTTTTAACCAGCTTCTCCTGAGTGTGCAGAAGCAGAGCAGAGGAAACACTAAACCATTCAGTGCAGGGGTATTTCAGGACCAGAGTGAGGAACCACTGGTGTATAGAACAGTGGAGCAAAAATTAGGGGAAAAAAAACAATGAAAAGATGTTTGTAAGATTTACATTCAGAGATACAGCACTAATACATACACCGGTCAGGCATAACATTATGACCACCTCCTTGTTTCTATGCTCATTGTCCATTTTATCAGCTCCACTTACTATATAGGTGCACTTTGTAGTTCTACAGTTACAGACTGTAGTCCATCTGTTTCTCTGCATTCTTCAGTGGTCAGGACCCACATGGACCCTCACAGAGCAGGTACTATTTGGGTGGTGGATCATTCTCAGCACTGCAGTAACACTGACGTGGTGGTGGTGTGTTAGTGTGTGTTCTGCTGGTACGAGTGGATCAGGCACAGCAGTGCTGCTGGAGTTTTTAAACACTGTGTCCACTCACTGTCCACTCTAATAGACACTCCTACCTTGTCAGTCCACCTTGTAGATGTAAAGTCAGAGACGATAGCTCATCTGCTGCTGCACAGTTTGTGTTGGTCATCCTCTAGTCCTTCATCAGTGGTCACAGGACGCTGCCCACAGGACGCTGTTGGCTGGACATTTTTGGTTGGTGGACTATTCTCAGTCCAGCAGCGACACTGAGGTGTTTAAAAACTCCAGCAGCACTGCTGTGTCTGATCCACTCAGACCAGCACAACACACACTAACACAGCACCACCACGTCCGTGTTACTGCAGTGCCGAGAATGACCCACCACCCAAATAGTACCTGAGGGTCCATGGGGGTCCTGACCACTGAAGAACAGGGTAAAAGGGGGCTAACAAAGTATGCAGAGAAACAGATGGACTACAGTCTGTAACTGTAGAACTACAAAGTGCACCTATATAGTAAGTGGAGCTGATAAAATGGACAATGAGTGTAGAAACAAGGAGGTGGTCATAATGTTATGCCTGATCGGTGTATGTAAGACAAAACAGCAGTAAAACATCACCCAGAGTGACGCAGCAAGCAAAATAACCACTCTGTTTACATCTTAACAGTTACATTAAGCAGAAATGTCTTTCAGAGTGGTTTGATGTGAAATGCTCTGCTCTGTCCCTGTTATAGGGCTTATTAATGGCCCTAAAAGTTACTCCTTAGAAGTACAGTTATTAGTACTTGCGTGAAATAATGACTGAAGTAAAAGTACCTTCCCAAGAACAATTTGAGTAGAAGTACCAAAGTACAAAAGAAAAAAGTATTGTGTCGAAAAACGTACTTAAGTACTGAGTATTCTTCTCTTTTTGGGATTCATTTGATCGAAAATAAAATGCTATAAAGCTCTAAAGTCTGAGCTGTGACCAATCACAAGGCAGTACAGATGTTGTCACCAACAAAACAAAATTAAATTAGACACAAAAATTAAGTAATATCTAAATATGAATGGCTAAACTCAAAAAATATGGTTCTTCAAGGGTTCTTAACTAAAGAAATTGATTCTGTATAGAACCATGGACACTCAAAGAACCCTTTTGCGTGATTAAAGGGTTCTTTGCATAGTGAAATGGTTCTTCAGACTGCGCTGTAGATGGCTCTATATAGAACGTTTTTGAAAAGGATGCTATATAGCATCAAAAAGGGTTCTTCTATTGTCATGATGTCAAGCTTGTAACAACAGAAGAACCCTTTTTGGTGCTATATAGAACCAGCACATTCATTCTCAGTCAATCTGAAGAACGCTTTCATGTTGCAGAGAATCATGCGGTGCATTCTTTGAGTGTTCATGGTTCTATATAGAACCGTTTTCTTTACTAAAGAACCCTTGATGAATCATCATTTTTAAGTGTGTAGATTACTCACTAATATACTTGAGTAGTAGAAGTAAAAAGTAGTGTGATTTGTAAATACTTAGGAGGGTACAAATACATCAATATTTTGCTAAAGGACATGTACTTAAGTAAACTTAACTAGTTAGTACATAACCCAGGAAAGCTTTTACATGAAGTGCTTATGAATGTGCTGCCTGATGTCTGAGACATTGTTTTACAGTAGTTTTGAGAGAAGTTTTAGGGCTAAAATGTACTTTTATACATTCACTGTGGAGACCTATACGGAGGGTGTTGTAAGGGAAAATAACCCCCAAAGAAATAGTATTTTTCTTGATTTAGAGCTATTCTAGGTTCTGGGTTCACTGGTGGTTTTGGATAGCAAATAAAATAGCTATATTTGCATGGTAGGCATGAAGACTCCAGGGGCCGCATTACAGAAACTTCCTATCTTTTTGTCTTAACTTAAGATCTGACAGGTCAAGATAAGATTTTTCACAAATTCATATTACCGAAGCAAATCTGACCTTAATTTAAGAATCTTATCTTATCTTACAGCATCTTTTCTCATCTCAATTTAGGAAATCTTAACTTACTTGATTGAAGTTGACCATCAACTGTCATGTCTGTTACCTAGAAACCGACCATACGCGCACAGCTGAAACGTAAACACGTAATCAAGTTAGTTAGCCAGACAGTTAACGTTAGCTACCATTACTGAGGTAAACAAAGTCAAATAAAACTAAAGCGCGATAAACTGAAACTTAAGAATATTGTGTCAGAGCTTCGGTCTGTATATCAGAGTGTCGCTGTTTCAGTTTCAGTCTCCATTTCCCAAACACTTTAGCCGAGCACGCTAACGTTATTCCTCCTAATAAACAGACACACATTCAGCTCCGTCTCCTCATTATTCACCACCATCACTGTAATATTTCATCATCAACATTAACACACGAAGGTAATCAGAGGGACAGTGGCAATCGAGTCTGCAGCGTCTGAGGCTTTTAAACGCTGTTAGAAAAAAGTCAAAGCAGCGTTTTTAGTGTAGATAAATGTAGCGTCATTATGCTACTTATAGTGAACTATGCTACCTATTACTGCATAAATCAATAGAAACAGGCGATTAAAACAGACGTTAAGACGCTCTGGAGTTTATCTTAGAGTTAAGAAAATATTTAGGATATTTTGGCAACTTAGGATGTTTCTGTAATACAGGTTTCTTATCTGAAAATAAGAAAAGATTATAGACTTAAGAACTGTTGTTCTGTAATGGCTTCTGTCCCAACTTCAGTCTTAACTGAAGTTGCCATGACAACAAAGCAGATAAGGTATGATCTCAGACTTAAGAATTTTCTGTAATACGGCCCCTGGTTCGTATCACCACCACTGTAAAAAATAAAATTCAGCAAGTTTCTCTAGAACAGAGCATCTCACACCCAACCACTCTGAATGACTTTGTTTTCATCTTAACAAGTTAATTATACAGAACATTTGAAAAATTGGTTGAATTCCCCTTTAAGGCTAATAAGATCTAAGACAACATGCAATATATGACCAAATGTAAGTGGTGTTTCAGCCTCACCCACTGCTAACAGGTGTGTGATGAGCTCAGTGTCGTAGGACACCTTTTTTGCCACAAGTCAATTTGGGCAATTTCTGCCGTGAACTGCTATTATAGTGGAAAATAAACATCTAGGAGCAGCCACACAATGGTAGACCATGCAGACTCACAGAGTGGGGCCACCGAATGCTGAAACACTCAACAACACATAAAATTTCCTATCCTCTGCTGCATCACTCAGTACAGAGTTCCAGACGGCCTCTGGAAGCAACATCAGCCCAAGAACTATGCGTCAGGAGCTTCATGTAATGGGTTTCCAAGGCTGAACAGCTGCACACAAGCCTAAGATCACTATGCGCAGTGCCAAGCGTCGGCATAGAAACGTGTTCTCTGGAGGTATGAATCACGATACACTATCCAGCAGTTTTATGATCTAACCTGGGTTTGGCACATGCCAGGTGAACGCTACCTACCGGAATGCATAGTGCCAGCAATTAAGTTAGGTGGAGGAGGGATAATGAGCTGGAGCTGTTTTTCAGGGTTTGGGCTTCTTAGTTCCAGTGAAGGGTGATGTTGATGCTACAGCATCCAAAGACATTTTAGACAATTATATACTTCCAGCTTTGTGGCAGCAGTTTGGGGAAGAACCTTTCCTGTTCCAGCATGACTGAGCCCCTGTGCACAAAGCAGCTCCATAAAGACATGATTTGACTAGTTTGGTGTGGAGGAACTCCAATGGCCTGTACAGAACCCTGACCTGAATCTGACTGAATACCTTTGGGATGAACTGGAATGTTGATTGAGAGCCAGAACATCAGTGCCTGACCTAACAAATGCTCCTTTGACTGAATGGACAGTATTACACATACATATTTCACTTCTACACTGATATCCCACTCCTACCTGATAGCAGAGTCCGTCAGAGCGCCGGCTGACACCGCAGCCAGTGCGCTTGTCGTTCTTCCACTCTCCAGCGTAGCTTTCCGTGGCAGTAGCATCCACATCCTCCTCTCCTGCAGGCAGTTCACTCTCCCCCTCACCGAGGCTGATGGTGGAGTTGATGTCGGAGGCAGCCGAGCTGACCGTGCTCATGCCTGCCTCGCTGCGGAACGAGCTCTGTTTGCTGCGCTGGCTGGCCAGCGAGCTCTTGGATTCGGACTTGCGCAGTTTGAGGCCGCTGAGCAACGAGCGGCGGAACAGGCCCTTATTCTTCTTCCCCTTCAGCAGCTCAGCCTCGCTGTGGGCCGTCAGCACGAAGCCGCCGCGCGACACGGCAGGGCTGGCCACCAGGCCACCCGCTCCCACGCCTGCGCCCACCCCCGCCCGCTCGCCTGCCAGCAACGCCGTGCCGTTACTGTGCTCCGAGCGCAGGGAGTTTATAGAGGTACGCAGCGGTGAGCGGATAACGGCCGCCATGCCGTAGGGAACACTCTGCCGCACGCCGTAACCGTGGCGCATGCCGCCCACCCACTGGCCCTGGTACGTACCTGTGAGAACAAAGAAAAACAGACAGTGAAACAGCCTACCAGTTCCAGTTCTTTTCCACATTGACTTCCCTTCCTCCCACAACCAATTACATTTACATATATTCTTTCAGGAGTTGCTAACTTTTTACACTGGTCAGGCATAACATTCTGACCACCTCCTTGTTTCTACACTCATTGTCCATTTTATCAGCTCCACTTACTATATAGGTGCACTTTGTAGTTCTACAGTTACAGACTGTAGTCCATCTGTTTCTCTGCATACTTTGTTAGCCCCCTTTTACCCTGTTCTTCAGTGCTCAGGACCCCCATGGACCCTCACAGAGCAGGTACTATTTGGGTGGTGGATCATTCTCAGCACTGCAGTAACACTGACGTGGTGGTGGTGTGTTAGTGTGTGTTGCGCTGGTCCGAATGGATCAGACACAGCAGTGCTGCTGGAGTTTTTAAACACCTCAGTGTCACTGCTGGACTGAGAATACAAATACCAAATAGAAAATAAAAATGTCGCTTGATGGCTGTGATGAACAGTGAGCAACGCTCTGCACTTCATTTTTTGCCAATTCTAGTACGTCATCCAGGTTTTATGCTGTTGCATTTTCTCAGTGTTACAAGTACAGGGAGATTCGCTCGAAAGAGGCCCTGAATATTCTGTAATAACTCTCGCTAAAAACAAAGCAATCTGAACGAAACAACACTCAATGTGCTCCTCAGTATATGGAGCTTTGAGTCGGGATGCCCCTGCGTCGGAGCGACGAGGTAGGTGCCGGACAGCCGTCGCGACATCTAACCTCTGTTTGCACCTTCCAGGTGCAAACCCCCGTACCCCTTCATGTGTCTGGCAGAAAATGGAGATCACATCCAGCATCGCATGTAATGCAATCGATTACACACACGTCAAGGTATGTAGCTTATTTTTTTGGTTCAGGTTGCTTCATCCTAACGGCAGTTACAGCAGAATATTCAGGGCCTCTTTCGAGTGAATCTCCCTGTACTTGATATGAGACACAATGTAAGATTCGGTATCCAACGGTTAACACGGTGGCTCTCAATCTATGGGAACTGGTACCAACATCTACATATTTTCCGCTGCACACTGAAAAACGAGAACTCACCCAAAAGGAAACAAGTAGAACCTGCTAAACCTGTCATAGATACAGGTTTACTGTCTTTTTGGTCATCGAATGGCGCTCTAAAGTGTCTAATTTGGCTAATTAGCCACCTTGATTGCCAGTTAGTTTGAAATATGTACTGCACAGCTGTCTTTCTTACTATAGCTTAATACTAGTTCTGCTGCCCTAAAATAATTTAGTGCTCTTTTCTGACTCTGACACTCAGACAAATGCGTACAATTACACAGAATCATGTGTGGAATCAGAGAAATCTCTGTAGAATGTGAGAATATGAGCAAACACTCATTCTGTGGAAGCTAGCATAAGCGCTAATAACGTTAGCTTCTTAACTAAGGTGACCAGATCCTTATTTACCTGGGGACCGCCCCCATTTTTGTTGGTCTGCCCCAGCTGGAGCTGTCCCCAGAAACGTCCCCAATTTTAACTGTGAATCAAAACACACCGGAAAGTCTTAAGTAAGACCTGCAGATGAGCAGACGTATCGCGTTGTGTTTGTTTTGGCCAAGAGAGGGCGCTGCTGCTGCTATCTACTGACCATTTCTACCACTTGCTTGCCTCGTTTTAGAGAATACTGCTGTGTAAGACTCGAACAGAAACTTACAAGTGTCATAGTTCCATTGTTTACCAAAGCTTTACATCTTGTCAAAGTAATCATTCTAAAAATAGATGCTGGTGCTCTCATTGGTGATGTAAAGCTTTGATCACACAGCAGATAAAAGTGACCCAAATCCGCTTTAATCTGACATTTTAAATTCCGATTTGAGACGCTTTCATATGTGGTACTAAAATCCGATACGTATCCGATCTGCCGCAATGCGACTCAGTCTGAACAGCCAGATCGGAAATTCATGCAGCTTTTATGTCAATCAAACTCGACATTCGTCATCATTTCGCGTTGCTGAGACGTTTACGTGCCCTTTTTCAGGCGAACTCAAACACATTCAGGGTGATGAGCCCAGCTGTCAGTCAGTGAAGCTTCATGATGGCTCTTGTGATGCTGGCGAAGAAACTGAACGCTCTGGGAGCGACTGGCGTTCGCTGGAAGTCATGATTGTTTACCTCTGGATGAGCCGTGAAGCAGCGTGACACATTGTTCTTTTGCGCATGTGGGTCAGTTTAGGAGCTGATCTGTTCAGACTGATGTTCCATACAGATCACATTTAAAGAATAAGGTGAACAGCCAAACAAAATATCGGATTTGGTGAGAAAATCAGATTTGGGCCACTTTTACCTGCTGTGTAAAAGATACCAAAAACCATTAAACTTGAACATTAAACTTTCAGTGGGCCTACTGGACCGATGATCAATGGAAAAGCAGTTCCAGTTTTCTGGTGTAGAGGTTCTGGTACTTTGTGCAGTGAAAAAGCAGTCAAAGTGTTTTCCATGATTTAAAAGACCTGAAACACCTGACTGATGAAGCGATGAAGGGTTTAATAATTAGCTGATGAGTTCTTTCAGCTGTGTTAAATCAGTGAAAACACAGAATGCATGGGGTCTCCAGAACTGCGATTGCGAGTCTGTGGCTTGGGAGCAGATGGCTGCAGATTTTGATGATTCATGCTTTGCAAAACGTTTTTCTGGACACAAATTAAGCTTAGTGCCTAGACCTTAAATAGATGATGCCGTTGACTGTATAATTAGTACGTTCCTTCAAGGAACCATGAACATGCAAAGAGACATACACTCCAACCCTCAGGCTTGCAGGACGAGGTTTTGTCAGTTATACATAAAGACTTAGAATGTTCCAGTGTTTTTCAGCCACATATGCAATATAATGTTGATTATTACAGGCAATTATTACCCTTTTCCTTTATACAGAAGACTTCCTGACTCAAAACTAATAAACACCTTCAGTCTGATTCTGAATTCTGTCAGTAAATGCTGAGGAGGAGCAAAAAGACTAGCAGAGTTTTCTCTTCCCGGAAACACAACAAGGAAAACTAAGAAACTACAAGAAACAAGAATAGAACTAGGACTGGTTCAGAAATGCTCATGGCAAGACATCACAGACACTAAACACAAACACCCGGGTATAACTATGGAGACATACAGGTGGACACTATGATGGCAGGCAGGGTTCTGGGCGGAGCTACAGCTGTAGAGGACCAATAGTAATAAGACGGATAAACTTTATAAGAACAGCTTGTGTAGGACGTTGGCCTACTACCATAATAAATAGTATGTCCAAATACTACACTACTATTAGTAGCTACTTCAGTAACATGTACAGTTTAGTACAACCCCATTTCCAAAAAGTTGGGATGCTGTGCAAAATATAAATAAAAAAACAAAATGCAAAGATGTGCAAATCATTTAAACCTTATATTTTATTGAAAATTGTAAAAGGGCAACGTATCAGATGTCGAAACTGAGAAATTTTACTGTTTTTTGAAAAATATATGCCTATTTTGAATTTGATGCCAGCAACACGTTTCCAAAACGTTGGGATGGGGGCAACAAAAGGCAGATAAAGTTGTGTAATGCTAAAAAAACTATTTACGTTAATTGGCCACAGGTCAGTAACATGATTGGGTAAAAAAAGAGTGTCCCAGAGAGTCTTTCAGAAGTGAAGATGAGGAGGGGTTCACCACTCTGTGAAAGACTGTGTGAGCAAATAGTGCAAAAATTCAAGAAAAACATTTCTCAACATAAAACAGCAAAGAACTTCTGCTTTTCATCATCTATGGTACATAATAACAATAAAAGATTCAGAGAATCTGGAGAAATCTCTGTATGCTAGGGACATCTTTGGGCCCTCAGGAAGCACTGCATTAAAAACAGACATGATTCTGTAGTGGAAATCACTGCATGGGCTCTGAAACACTTCTGAAAAACACTGTCTGTAAAAACAGTTCAGCGCTGCATCCACAAATGCAAGTTAAAACTCTAAAACACAAAGAAGAAACCACATATGAACAGGATCCAGAAATGCTGCCACCTTCTCTGGGCCTGCACTTATTTAAAATGGACTGAGGGGAAGTGGAAAAGTGTCCTGTGGTCGAAATTTGAAATTCTTTTAGGAAATCGTGGATGCTGTGTCCTCCGGGCTAAAGACCACTCAGCTTGTTACCAGTGCACAGTTCAAAAGCCAGTATTCATGATGGTGTAGGGGGGCATTAGTGCACATGGCATAGGTGACTTGCACATCTGTGAAGGCACCATTAATGCTGAATGATATATGCATGTTTAGGAGCAAAATACGCTGCCATTGTCTTTGTACTATTTTAAATGATTTGCACATCATTGCATTCTCTTTTTATTTACATTTTGCAGAGTGTCCAAACTTTTTTGGAAACGGGGCTGTAGTAAGTGGTTTCGGATACAGCCATTCTCTCAGCCTGTCTTATCCTAACCTGCACTGTAAGAGTGGAAGAGTTTTGAATAAGAGAATGTGTTTTCAGTGCTCTTGTAAGAAAAGAATGGAACTGTATCCAAATGATTGTTTGTGGAAATTGGCCGTATTGTACAGATGCAGCAGAGATTAGGCTGTAAAACACTGGAGAATACTTTCAATATCAGTAGGTATGCAGGACAGGAAGCTAACAGTTGCATTGTAGCGTGTCAACTTTAGTCCTACGGCTGTAAAAGATCTTAAATCAACCGTCCCCTCAGTGCAGTTCAGAGTTATGCTTAAACGGCTTAGGCTTTTCCATATCATGGAAAACTGAAATGACTTTGCTTTTGGTGAAATCAAAGAGTTTGTTGCATTAAGTAAACATTGTTAACATTTCAAAATGTACTGTTCATTCATTCCTCAGCCCATGAAGTCCAACACAACTAACACATTTACATACATATCCACCAATTCAGCCTACAGCAGTTTAGCCCCACCCACTCACACTGAAGTTACCACCCTACAGGGCAGCCAATCACTACAAAGCTCATTTATGTATACCTCTCTGAAAGGTGCAGTAACAAAAGCAGCCTGTTTAATTCTAAGGCCTGTGTCAAACACAAGGCCAGATCAGGCCCGTGACACAATCCTATCCGGCCCGCAAAAGTATTTTAGTTTTCTATTAATATTAGACCGTTTCACAATATGCTGCACTACAGTCCCCAGCATGCACTGCAACATAATGTTTGCTCTGACTCTCCAACCCCAACAACAGTCTATGGGACAGCGGTTACACCTCAATTCTACACAATTCCACACCAGTCATATCACCAAAAGCATTTCAGCTGCAGTTTAACATAAAAACTAAACGTCAGCTCAGCAGCTCAGAAACTGAGCCCAAGTCTCAATGAACTTGCAGCAAAGACAGGATGCCAAGTGTCTAATTCAAGCAAATAGGTAGGTTTAAAAGACTGAGCTCCTGGGGATGTTTAAATTTTCAATATTTCAAATGTGCATGTGATATTTCTCATATATGTGTCTATATTTTACTGTTGACGTTTTTGCATATTTTGAATAAACAATGATCAATTCAGGTTACAGCACAACATTAATTAAAGATGAAATAAAAATGATTTTTTTTCTCTGGCTGACAGATTTGTTGACATTTTTTAATATGGCCCTTTTACTGGCTGGGTTTCACACCCTTGTTCTAATGGATAAAAAGAGGTTGAAAAATGGCCATGTGAAAATTAATTATGAACATTTTTGGTACATAAAACCACACAAATGTTGTAAGTGGCCAAAGTACAACGAAATGTACAATATGGGCCCTTTAAAAACCCACTTTGTACTACACTGCAGCAGACTCTGTCCCAGCTGGAGAGGCCCAGGCCCTCCGGCAGAGTCTGGTGTCACCCCAACTTTCTTTCTTGTGCTCTAGTCTCGGGGAACTTTTCCTTGCAGTCTCCAAATTTCTCCCTCCTGGGGTTTTAGGTCTGTGTTTTTAGAAAACTGCTTAGTAAACAGAATCATCTCGGCGCACACACATACTTCAGCGGTAGAAATGGTGAGGCCTCGGTGCAGTGAGAGAGATGCAGACGCAGGATCTTATTAAAGAAAGAACTGGAGAACTTTACACTGCTGTGGAAGTCTGAGTAGCATCCTTTTACAGCAGTCAGCCTGTGCTCGCATAGTCAATTACAGTAAAGCCTGCTAATACTGTACATATTACCAGTCTAAAATGAATCATTCTTATCTTTACATTCAGGATAAATGGTGATAATGGAATCATACATCGATCAGGCATAACATTATGACCACCACCCAAATAGTACCTGCTCTGTGAGGGTCCATGGGGGTCCTGAGCACTGAAGAACAGGGTAAAAGGGGGCTAACAAAGTATGCAGAGAAACAGATGGACTACAGTCTGTAACTGTAGAACTACAAAGTGCACCTATATAGTAAGTGGAGCTGATAAAATGGACAATGAGCGCAGAAACAAGGAGGTGGTCATAATGTTATGTCTGATCGGTGTACAGACATAGGAAAAATGTTTAAATTTGACTGATGTTTCAATATTGAACTCCAGAAGAGCAGGATGTTTAGGTGACGCTGGGTTACTGAGCTAAAATATCTGCATTTTATTATATACTATATTATAAAACTGTTACATTTCTCTATATTGCTAATCCAGGTAGATTTAATGCCAAATTCTTTTTCATTCATTTTATGAATGTTTATCTATCAGCATGGGCAGATACAGTCATATGCAAAAGTTTCAACCTGGTCAAATGACATGTTTTGAGTTAAAATCAGTAAATAAACAGTAATTGTGCATTTAACTCTGTGGAAGTGTGTTCACTTCAGAGGACGCGTTAACTTATTTTCACTTAAACAGATGCGTCCGTGCTTGTATGTACACGAAAAATATCAGCTAATATACAAGGTGATTCAAAAAGATTCATCTGAAAGCGCCATATTTTTACAAGCGTGAGGCGTCTAGGAACCAATCACAATCCAACTGAAAGAGGGGGTCATAGAGTTTCTGACTGTCACTGGAAGATGGCTCCCTTCAGTCTGAGAGGAGATGAGACCCCTGAGCAGAAAGCGATCAGCGTTCTCCATTTCAATAAGAGTGAATCTGTCATAACTGTGCAGAGTGATTTTCGTGGGCAGTGAAGCTCCAACAGCTCAGAGCGTTCGTCGTCGTTGGTTCCACAACACTGGATGATCTCCGAAATCGCACTGAAAGAGCTGTGAGTGCAGCGACACCCGACATGCTCAATCCAGTATGTTTACAGTTTACTGCATTGTTCTGTCATGATTTACAAGTAAAATAAATCATTTTGAAATTGGATGAATGTTTTTGAATCACCCTGTACATTTAAAGATGAATAAATTGCTGCCTTCCTTGTGCTACATTGCTTCATGACTACACCTCACTGACCGTATGGTCCACCCTCGGACCAGATCAGACCAGATAATTGTCCTACAAGGACTAACTAGTTTTTTAATCTCCTCAAACAGATTTTAAATGCCCACAGACTTTTATTTTGGAAAACTAAATTACAACAAATATTGCAAACAATTATCAGAAAAATGACAAGGCCTGATATAAAATGATGTTGTTGAAAATGTTGAACCTGTGCTAAATTGGATACTGCTGTATTTATTGATTTTACTGTTAAGATTATTTACTAAACTAATTTACAAAGGATAATGAAAGAAAGAAAAGATGGAAAAAGAAGTGAACCAGGCTGTGAGGGGAAAATGGGTGATGAACAGTGGCGTTCTGGCTAATACACTGCTTACCCACCAGTGGGCTGCCTAGAAAGGGCTGAGCAAAATGTCAGCTTTGCCGTCAGCCTGCTTGCTAGCTGCCTATTTGCATTATTATGAATATTCATAATTGTTTTCATTCTTAATGATGTTCAAAAGTGCTTCTTTGTCATGTTTAATCATTTTTTGGACATATTACTACTAACATTAATGATAATTAATATACATTCAATACAGCAATAATGCAACACAATACGTTTCTACACTCTTAAAAAAGATGGTTCTCCAAGAGTTCTTTCGTAAAGAAAATGGTTCTATATAGAACCATGAACACTCACAGAACACTTTGCATGATTAAATGGTTCTTTACATCTTGAAAGGGTTCTTCAGATCGGTGGAGAATGTGCTGTATATGGTTCTATACAGCACCTTTTTGAAAATGGTTCTATGTAGCACCAAAAAGGGTTCTTCCATTGTTATAAACTTGACACCATAACAGTAGAAGAACCTTTTCTGGTGCTATATAAAACCATGTTTTTTAAGAGTGTAGAATAAGAACTGATTTAACCCATGTTAACTGGGGGAGAACCTTCTAGATCAGTGTGAATTGGGAGAACATTTTAGAGACTCTCAACCGCCACATGCAGGTACAGCACACCAGACATACGGATTAGTTGGTGCGTGTTGGAGAACGTCCGGTCAGTGTGCTCTGGGCTTTAGTGGTCCACTAAATTAGAGCTCTCAAAACATCTGTCTCCACAGCTGCCATCCATCAGTCTCGCTGCCACCACTGCAGCTGATCAGCACTTCTGTCAACAAAATAATGGCATGTGTGATCCTGGAAGGTTCCGTCTGAGGCGTCGGGGGTTTGATCTTTGTGCCAGTGGGTCTGATTAATCCCCATCGCACAGCCCTCATAAGGAGAAGGGAATAAGACGAACGCTCTTCAATCCGAAACGACACGTTATCATTTCTCAAGCTTCTTCTGCAATATGAGATAATGGGTCAACCAACTACTCCAACCTTAATTTGTTAATTATTGATGATGCAGGGCAGATTCATGGACAATTTACAAGTTACAGAACACAGACATGCCTTATTGTGAGGGAACAGCAAATGGTAAATCAAGAACTGAAGTTGTGCAAAAGCCCAAAGTTTTCTCCTTGTTTTGATATAGAACTTATTTTACAGTGTGAAGATTTCAAATAACATGCCATTTGCAGGTGTCACCTAAATCACTGTCACTCATTCAAGGCAGGAAATCTAAAGCTAGCAATTCATGAACGTCATTAAAGGGGCTGGCAAGTCAGATAGAGATATTAAGACTCTCGATGAACCAAAAGAATTGTGACTTAAACATCACCAACCAAATCAGAAACATGGCACAATACTAAACTGCTTGCTTTACCTTGCTTGTTCCTGGTCATATCAAGCCTGATTCATCGCATCATATCATTTAAAAGACCGAATTCTTGTTTTCTGTAATCTTCCATTAAAATATAGTGACTTTTGGCCTCTGAAACATTTGTGATGGCACCAGCGGGCGCAGCAAAATAATATTAACCAATAATATCATTTTTCACCTCCCCTCCCACCACGGCCCCCATCATGGAGTGAAAATGCTCAGCTAGGTCAGAGACCCTCCCTGATACCGCATTTCACTCACAAACGTAGCTCCAGTGCTAAACTAAAGAAGCAACATTTTGACACCAAACATTTCTTGGTTGATCGACTACATGTGGGGAAAGTGGAAAATTGTGCTTATTGTGTAAAGTTATAGGAGTGAGAAATAGAAGCCAGGACCCGTTGGTGAGGCATTTTAAGTATCTAACAAACTTTTAAAATGTGTGTGTAAGTTAAACTTAGTAGGAAAGTGAATGTACACCACCGTTAGCTTGGAGCTAACATAATGAGCAAAATTAACATTATTGTAACTGTAGTGATTGGCCACTGGCGGTCAATGTGAAGGCTGAGGAGAGGGACTAATTCCAACAAGCTAGCTAAACATTTATAATATAAAACACAAAATGGATTGAAATTGTGAAATGATTTCAACAAAAAAAGGTCATTTAGATCTCAGGTCTGAAGTACTGTGTAGTTAAGCGTACATGTTAGAGTATGGGGGTAAAAACAGCTCTGTGAAACGTCCAACTCTCTAAATCTGAAACTGAGGCTTTGTTCACACAGCAGGTAAAAGTGACCCAAATCCGATCTTTTTCTTCTTATGTGACACGGATGTGTGTCTTTGTGTCAGTGTGAACAGATAAACACACTGAATTTGTCACTTTCAAATCCGATTTGAGGCGCTTTCATATGTGGTGCTGAAATCCGATCTGTATCCAATATGTGGCAATGCAACTCAGTCTGAACAGCCAGATCAGAATTCTTGTGACTTTTACGTCAATCCAGCTCCAAATTCAACATAATTTCGTGCTGCTGAGAGCTCATTAACATTTGGGGTGATATTTCTATACAAAAAATTAGAACAGACTCATCCAAAACCCTCCGTGTTCGAAGAGATTTCAAAAGAAATGTCCGAACGCGGCCGCAGGAGAACGAGGCTGCAGCGTCAAAGAACAGTTAAAAGTCTGAAAGCAAAGTTTAGAGAATCCGAGGATGTGAACCAAAGAAGTGACCGCGCCCTTTTTACGGCTCAAACACATTCTGGGTGACGAGCCCAGCTGTCAGTCAGTGAAGCTTCATGATGGCTCCTGTGATGCTGGTGAAGATGAAGCTGATCCTCCGGGAGCGACTGGCGTTTGTTGGCAGTCGTGATTGTTTACCTCTGGATGAGCCGTGAAGCAGCGTGAGACGTTGTTCTTTTCGCATACAGATCACATTTAAAAGATATTCTGAACAGCCAAACAAAAAAATTAGACTTGGTGAGAAAATCAGATTTGGGCCACTTTAACCTGCTGTGTGAATGCAGCCTAAGAGGCTTTGAAAGGCCCAAATTATGTATCTTGCATTGAATTTTTTTTTTTTGCTGCTGATGTCTGTCAGATTTTATTTGCCTAAAACAGTCGTTATTCAATTTTACACAACCACTGTTCAGCCTCTCTTTAAGACTGTCACACAGGATGGTCCGTGTCGCGTAGCGCAGCGTTTAAATATTCTAAACCATTGTTTCGAATGGAGGTACGCACACTGGCACCGACACAGCGCGTCAACGCGTGGCAGCACTCCATGACTCCAAACGCTGTTCAATTTGTCAGAGTGTCACATGCAGCATTTTACCATTACAACATTAAATTAAAGCCATGCTGAGACCACAGAGACCCACATGTGGCTTGGAATGTACACAGAGAAAGGCAGTCAGTGTTTAAGATAAACAGACAGATGCTAATGGTAAGTTAACTCAGCTAAAGTTACTATCTGAGCCTTTTTCAGTTCGTATCCTTCAGCTCGAAAACCGCCAGTTTGTGGAGTGATAGTAAACAGATTCCAGGCGTGATGAGAGATGCTGAAGACTTTGTTTCATTCAATGTTTATGAGTGTAAAAACAAACTCGAACCTGGAGTATTAGTGCTGTCCCTGGCATCCTACAGCAGAGCTCTGCTACGTGACGCTGTGCAACTGATATATGTAAATGAGCTCAGTTCAGATTCACTGCCCTGTATTTAACAAACACTCAGAGCTGCAACACTCCTTGCAACTTCAATGTAAATGGGTGGGGCTAAACTGCTGTAGGCTGGACAGGTAAATAGGTGTGGCATCATAAAAACAATGAAATCAAAACAAGCCTTTTTTTAATTCTTTGGACTGAGGTGTGTAACAATGTTTACAGGCTACATCAAACTCTTTAATATTAAAGAAGTGAAAAAATTTTGTTTTTCCAGGATGTCGGCACTTTAAAAGTGGGCATGTGGTGAAATATGGCTCCTCTCTACACTCTCAGAAATAAAGGTGCTAAACTGTCTCTGGGTCAGTGCCCCTCTTAACACTGAGGTGGAACCCTCAAGGGTTCATCTTAGTACCTGTAGTCAGGGAACATAACTGAACCATAATCCACTGAAATGATATGTTCTAAGCTGTACTGACTCCACACACCCCGTCTCGTCTCCAGGCTTTTATTTTACTGTTCTGTTTAAAACATTCAGTTATGAAAAGGAACAAATACGAACTTTTCACCTGGAAAAACTTATTTAAGGTTCACAATCAGACCTTAAAACCACTTTTGTACCTTTGAGGGAACATTTACACTGTTTGTACCTTGATGAACGAAAAATGAACCTGCACAGAACCTTAATTTCTAACAGTAATAACTGTATTTATCTTCATTTTGATGTGTTTCTATGTAACTTTTCTTCCTAAAATAAAAGATATGAACAGGTCTCTTGAGTGGCTCCAGTGCTCATGCAGTGCTGTCCATGGTGCTGAAAGTGGGACAGTAGTTCTCTCTCTCTCTCTCTCTCTCTCTCTCTCTCTCTCCCTCTCTCTCTCTCATGCTTTGCGCTCATACATTACACAGTCAGACCAGATCATGTAAACATGTCCGGTGATTTGAACCACATCGCTGTGTTGTGTGTAATGTTGTGTGTGTGTGTGTGTGTGTGTGTGTGTGTGTGTGTGTGTGAGCACCTGTGATGTAATCATTCTCCCCACACGCTGATGATTCACTCCAGCAGCATTCGAGAACATGCTGCTATTACAGGAGCCTCACACATAAACAACTCACTGAACCACTTTCATTATCTCCTCTCTCTCTCGCTCTCTTTCTCTCTTTATCTCTCTCACCCCTGTCCCCCTCTCTCTCTTTCTCTCTCTCTCTCTCTCTCTCTCCTTCTCTCCCTCTATCTCTGGTTCTTTCTCTCTCTCTCTCTCTCTCATATATATATATATATATATATGTCTCTCTCTGTCTCTCTCTTTCTCTGTCTCCGTCTCTCTCTCTCACTCTATCTCTGTCTTTCTTTTTCTTGTGCTCCCTCTCTCTCTCTTTGTCTCTCTCTCACTCACTCTCTCCATCTCTCTCTTTTTGTCTCCCTCTCTCTCTCATATATATATATATATATATATATATATATATATATATATATATATATATGTGTGTGTGTGTGTGTGTGTGTATCTCTGTCTTTCCCTCTGTCTCTCTCCATCTGTCTCTGTATCTCTGTATCTCTGTATCTCTCTCTCTCTCTCTCTCTCCCTCTCTCTCTCTGACTGTACTTCCTGCCCGTACGCTCGTACCCCCCCATCCCCCCGGCCTGTATTGATCTCTGTGGGCTGCAGGCAGAGGGACTCTGCCGGACGCTCCATGGAGCTGCAGAACAGAGCGCTGGAATCCTCCCCACCCCCACACCCCCCCCACACACTCCACACACACACACACTCAACGCTCTGCCTCCTCATCACACACTCACTCTGCGAGAGAGAGCTGATCTATTTCACATCCCAGCTCTGAGTTCAGTCCACACTGCTGTCATTATACCTCACTGTGTCACTCACTCAGCTGGAACTGTGATGTGTGAAGTGCTGAAGCAGCAGTTTGATCATACAGACTTTTCTCAGACGCATCTAAGTCACGTTCAAACTGATCATTATGCATCATACACAGTGCTGTACAAGAAATCTGCAGGGACGGTTTTCCACACCTCCGAAGTTCAGTCTTAGAAGCTGGTTGAGTGAAGTAATCAAACCCATTCAGTGGTGTTGAAGTCTGGACTCTGGGGTGGTCAGTCCATTGTTCAGCTTCTTTGTTTGATGTGTCCGTCTCCTTTTCTCAGTGAGGTTCTTCTTGATCAGCTACACATCCTTTCAGACCCACAGCGCTGAGTCGTCTTCTCACAGTGGAAGGATGGACAGAAACACCTGTGGATGTTTTCAGATCTGAAGCAGCTTGATTTTCTCCTCTCTCTCAAAGATGAAAGCTTTAAGTGCTGTTTATCTGATGGGGGCAGTTTTGGTGTCTACCAGGTCTTCCAGGTGGTTGTTAGGAGCCCCTTTTCTCTGTAGCTTTTAATCAATTTTGGAAACACCTGTTTGTTCACTTTTTTGTTAGGCTTTCTTCTTCCTTCTGCAAGTGGATTATCTTATATCTAATCTTCTGAAAAATCAATAATGTGTACTGTAAGACCATTTTGGCAGGACGTTAACCTCTTAAGATCCCAGGCTTAATACATTTTAAGGCTTATTATTCAGTAACTGCTGGTACTTCAGTACAAACTGGTTTATAGAAGAGTGTAATAACACTTTGGGCCTCTCTCTCTCTGTCTGTGGTCTCTGGCCATTTAAGGGGTTAAAAATAATTAAAACATGGCAGATTTCTCTGGATCTTTTGCGACAGATGTACTTAATCCGCTATAAAAAGCACGAGGAACATCTCCACCCGTGTAGAAAAACAAATCTGTTCTCCAACATCTGTTTACACAACTTTTTTACAGGCACACTTTGAAATATTTTGCAGTATCTGTCATTAATTTTTTAGCAAACTAATCTAATGACTTGCTGTCTGCTACATCTTGCAAGTTAAATCGTTGGGCCTGCATGATCATTACCAGAGTGCCAAACAAGCAAGGCATGCAAGGCATGCACACATGAATGCATTTGTTGTATTTAGCTGGATTTGTGCTAGATGCTACCAAAGAAACAACCACAGGAGCTACACAGGAACTGTGACTGTTCTGTTACTCTCATTTAACCCTTGTGTGGTGTTGATGTGTTTGTTACTCAGTCGTCTGGTGACCCACCACATTATTGTTTATTTTAATCAATACAGCCATAACAATTTATGTAAAAATACCAGATGTTTAAAATATTACACCTGTCCAGCGTAGGGTTCTCCTTTAGCAGCTGTAGCCAGTCAGCAGCCTGTCTATGTTGTCCGCACCCACCACACTAACAGCAGGCCATGTAGTGAAGGACACAGCACCTACTTTTACTCCCCGCAGGTTCACCCAACACCACATGTGTAATATAGATGTGTGGGGGGTGAACAGAGTGAAGACACTGAAAATGGGTTATTTTATATGTTCTTCACAGAAAATGAGGACAAGAATCTGAGGTTAAATTAAGCAATAGAACATGAGAAGGAGTGTGTTATCGCAAAAAAACATCACATATTGGCGATAACACACGTCCTCCAGTGTTCTATTGCTTTTATACAACAGTTAAATAAATAAAGTAAGAAATTAATAAACTGGTAACGAACTCCGCTCGCCTGCTGCACAGCCGGCAGTTCGTTCTCCAGCTCCTTACACTAAATTTCCCCAGCTTTTTTGTTTTTTATTGCAGCAGTTTTATGGCTCGGTCCGATTTGGCCAGACTCTGAAGATCAGACTACACATTTGGCGAATGGTATTGGGTCAATTTCTGGCTGATTCCAGGTTGTTTAGCTGTTCTTCTGTCTTAGCTGCCGACTGAAAAGCTGCTCAGTGGTGATGACGGTTTGGGAATTTAGTGTCGTCTCATCTTCAGAGTCTGACCAAATCGGCTGTCGGTCAAATGTGATCTTAAAAGTGTCCATTTTCTGTTTGTGGCAAAGTAAGAAGTAAAAACGTTCAAATGTCTTGAGCATCTCCTACAGCTGTCGTTGCTTAGCAACAGCGTCTCAGCGGAGTGATACAGTGTTTGTGAAAAAACTGTGATGTTATGGTGAAATAACAGCACGGTTAGAACGCTTCTCAACCAATCAGCTTGCGTGGCCGGAACTAACTGTTGTATGAATAATAATAAATCGCATATTTTTTTCTTTTGGTAAACATTGAAAATGGGTCCCACGTTACATATATTACTGGAGATAAAAGCATGCTGTAACTTTGTATGAATTATTTGGGGAAATTGTGTGGAAAGTGCAGATTCTAAACTTTCAATCCATTTCACATTTGTGTTTATAAGTAGAAGAAGAGACATGATTTGAATGTAAATGTCTCTTTTTTTATAATATTTTGATATTGAAAATAAACCAAAGTAGTGCAGACTCAAACCTGTCGATACAGAATGTTAATCAGACTTAAATATGATATAATAACATTTATAAAACAGAGAGTACCAGTCCTGAAATCTGATTGGCTGAGCCGCGTTCACAGCCGTTGTAAAATCCACAATATACCACAGCTATGACCGCCTCACAGTTGTTAATGGACTGATCTTCGACTCTAATGCTGATCACATGGAGCACCGAGTACTGATGAAGTAAGAACTTGTTTGAGGGGCTGAAAAGGTATTTTCTTATCTAGAACTAGGCTGGTCAGCTGGCTAACCGGCTAAAAGATAGCAAACAGGCTAAACAACTCCATCATCAATATCACAGGCCTGAATTAAAGCACTCAGGATATGATTCACTGTAAAAATGCAATATAAAAGTCTAAAGAAAGTCACCTGAATGTCTGACATGCTTCAAATGTCCATGTTTCAGTCAGAAGTAGCGTCAAACTCAGGCTGAATCCCAAACGGCTCTGTACTCCCTAAATACTGAGCTGTGTAACATTAAGTTTAGAAATTCCAGCTTCTGCTGTCAGATAGTGACTACCTGTCAAGTATGAATGCGGATGAATCCCAAATGACCATTTTAGCGATATTTTGCTCTGTTGGGCTGCAGGAGTCAGTTTTAATTCCTACGTAGTGCACTATGTAGGGAGCAGGGAGCCATTTGAGATTCAGCCCCAGTGTGAGAAAAGTGGTGTCGTCAGACCGACAAAAGACTCGCGGTGGTGATTTGGACCAAAAAGTGCTTATAAACTGAAAGTCTCTACATTGAACAGTGCTGTGTTATCATATGTTCACTGTTATACGAAAACATATTAAATGCTGTTTACAGTGATGGGCGACCAAACGTTCTTCTCCTCATTCAGTGATGAATGGTTGCTTAGCAACGATACCGTACTCTAAAGGAGCTACATTTCTTGGCGGAATACTTGTTTATGACGGTTATTATTAATAATAACTTAAATAATTATCTAAAACATTGTGCGACATGCCAAGGAACACCCTTCCCCATGATAAAATCGCAGTAACCCACGGCCTCTCGTGGCTTATTGCTTTAATAATTATCTAGCTAACTAATGATATATGATCCTATAAGGATGGGCAATATGACAATATATATATATATATATATATATATATATATATATATATATATATATATATATATATATATTGTTATCGTGATACATTATGTCACAATACAATACAGTAGGCTTTTCTGAACATATGGTGGATATTGTCAGTACGTGTGTAACACTGACCAACTGCATGTTTCACTGTAAAGAGAGAAAGATTAGTCCAGTTCAACTGGATTTAGTCCAACACAGTGTACCAAATATTGAGTAAAAGTCACAGTGTGTGTGTTTTAGTAGTATTTTTTAAAAGGCAGCACTGCTGGTTCTTATATCTCTGTTCCAAATTATCAGATGCCTGAAAAAATACATATCATGGCTCGTTGTGTATCATGAAAATTTCTTAAAGTATCGTAGTATTATATTTTTTGCCATGTCATCCACCTCTAAGATTATATCGTTTTTGTCGGAAGAAAACCTTGTATCTCCATTTTTGATGTTTTTCAGTTTTTGACATAATTTGAAAATACACATTACTCTTTACATTGTATGTAAATTTTATGATCAATGGACGAAAAGAAATGTCCCAAAATTACTTGGAAAAAAGTCTGGTTCCATTGACTTACATTAAAAGTAAAGTAGGTTTTTTCCTTCTCCTGTAAAGTTACCAAGTTGGAGATACGAGGTTTTCTTCCGATAACAGCGATATATTAATTGTGTAACAAAACAACAGTAGTATCTCTGGACTCCTAAGAGTTAAACAGTGCAGCCTGTAACTAAACTGGACTAAAGAGAATTCAGGCATTAAGACAGATCTTATTTCATGCTTGTGCTGTCCAACTTCTTCAGAGTCTGTGAACATCTGGACTTCCAGCAGCTGCACGTTCCATGAAATCCAGTTTCACAGCTTGATATACACTGACAGTCAACAGTCTGGGGACATTGGGAGCACTCTTTGGGAACTTCTGATTTTCACTCTTACTGAAGAATCCCTGCATGAAGCCGCTCTGTGCTAATCCTTTGGCTATATTTATCTTCAGCACTCAGCTTCATGCTCATTAAAATGTCATTGGTATGAATAGCAGGTTATGTCTAAATAATGATTTCACAGTTTTCTTGTCTAAACGATTGTTAGAAGCTCATATTGAACACCTTTTGGCCCAAAGGTGGTTTTAAACACCTGAAAGGTTTGAGTGCTGATGAATGCTGACATCACAACAAGGAGGAAAATGGGCGTGGTGTTATTCCAGAACTAGCACTGTCACTAATACTGGAACAAATACTCAAAATGTGATATTGGGTCGGCAACATGTGGCTCCAGAGCAGCATGCGGCTCTTTTACTGCCCTGTTGTGGCTCCACAGCAGAATTAGATTTGTGGGTAAAAATAAAATAATCCTCCTTTACAGTAAAATAAAGCTCTGCTGATCGTTCAACACAGTTTAACAATAAATGGCCTTAAACGCTGGAGTTAATGTAGAACTGCTAATTCACCATTTAACCCTGAAGATCGGTGCGCAGACTGCTGGTCACCATAGCAACGCAGACAACCGTCTTGCTTAGCTAGTAGCTAAAGAAAAGGCAAAGAAAAAAATTTAAGACGAACATCGATAATTTGGAGATGAATGGACTTATTTGCATTTATAATCACTCCAGCTGGTTTCCTGATACGTTTAATCTGCAGTGCCAAACACTAAAAAGTCGTGAAGCTGAAGTCGGTTTCTCATTCGCCAGCTTCTTGTTCAAATTGTCCCGTTACACCTTAAATGGTGCAGCAGGTACATTCTTGTGCTTCAGGCATCATTTAAGGTGGAGCGGGAAAATTTGACCAAGAGCTGAATGAGAAGCAACTTCAGCCTCGTAAAAAGTCGAATGTTGAGAGACATTTTATAAAAACTGTTCTACTTTTGTGGAAAAGTTTCCTGCTGGAGATGCAAGAAAAACAGCTATAGCTGAGCAGAAGCTTACAGCAGAGCAAAGTAAGCCTGTGTTTTTGTTAATATTTTCTAGCTGATACTAGGACATTAACACACACTGAGACAGATTTACAGCCAAGATGGTAAAATGGACATAAAATGTGGCTCTTAAGGTGGTTTGATTTTTGTTGAAAGGACAAAATGGATCTTCTTAACGTTTGGGTTGTGACCCCTGCTCTACACAAACCTGATAAAGCTGTTATACAGACTGCAGTAAACCAAGAAAGAAAGCGTGATCATTTGTATAAAAACAGTTTGAAAAGCTGCTTGGTCACCTAGTCTAGCAACAAAACAAAGTTTCCCAAAGTTTATTTCCCACTGGTCAGATAAAAACAGCACTCTTAAATGGTTCTTTGCATGGTGAAATGGTTCTTCAAATTGATGGAGAATGTGTTGTATGTGGTTCTATATAGCACCAAAAAGGGTTCTGCTGTTGTTGCGATGTCAAGCGTGTAACAATAGAAGAACCCTTTTTGTCCTATATGGAACATTTACAAAAAGGTTATATATAGAACCACATGCAAAACATTCTCTGTCAATCTCAAGAACCATTTTACCAAACAAAGAAACCTTTAATAATGCAAATGGTTTCTTGAGTGTTTATGGTTCTACATAGAACCTCTGTCTTTACTAAAGGACCCTTGAAGAAACATCTATTTTTTGCATAAACATTAGTTAGTCTGCTCAACTTAAATGTTGAGCGAGTGAGTGAGTGAGGCTGAAGTTGAGCAGCCGGCTGTAAACATGTTGGGGTCTTTGTTTTTAACTGTACAGAGCTGCTGTTTTTTGAGGTTCCCCAGAGAATCGAGACAGTGTGATAAGAATTGTTTTCAGTGGTTCAGTGGACACTGTTAACATGACGCTACTCAAGTCAAGTCAAGTCAAAGTTTGTTTATAAAGCGCTTTTTACAACAGGCGTTGTCACAAAGCAGCTTACAGAAAAATCCAGGTCCGAGCCCCCATGAGCGTCGCCGATGGCGACAGTGGCAAGGAAAACTCCCTAAGAGCAACAGGAAGAAACCTTGAGAGGAACCAAGACTCAAAAGGGGAACCCATCCTCCTCTGGTCCACACCAGATAGCAAACAGACCGGATAGCAAACGCTACTCTGTCCATTTCTTAGTAACAAGAGACCCACAATGCACATTGGTACACTTTAAGTGTGTGCAGTGTTCTGTGATGTTCACTAGGAATTACAGGTGCACTGAGGGGGGTAGTAGCACCCCCAAAATCACTCTGGAGTTCCATTTTATGATTTGTACATGGCCAACATACAAAATAGTTCAAAGTGCGGATAGCGATCCATTTCCGTCGCAGCCTAGGCGTCCCCAAACTTTTGACAGGCCCTGTAAGTGTGTGAATGCTGTCAGTATTACTGGACCACTTGTATTGTCTCAGAAATCCCAGTCCAATTCTGAAAGCTGGCCTTTGCCATGTAATTAACAAGTTCAACTGTCAACGGTGCGTTGAAAATTTAATTGACCACCCAAAGGGGCGGATTTATCACTTATTCATGTTCTTAGATTGCCAAGTTCTGGCTGAAACCTGTAATACTGACACACCAGCTTCAGCTGCTGTGTGTCAAGAAGAAACCCACTAAACACACAGCGGACCCCCCGTACGCAAAGGTTTGAACACCCCTGGTCAACACTCCTTTACATGTTAATGCACAATTTGTTTATTTGCTGAATGTAACATATTGTAAATATTTTAACTTTGTCATAACTTTTGCACAGACTGTATTTTATATATCTTTTTTTCCAATATGTGTTAATTTGTTTTCACTCAAGAACTGGATATCATTTGATCAGGGCTGTACAAATTTTGGATAAGACTGTATACACACTAGGGCTCCAAACCACTTCAAGTAACGAGTATGAAAACTGGAAATGCTTTGTTTTTCATTTGGTTTCCCTACAATTTAACAAGACATGCAGGATCTTAAGAGCTGGCTGGGAATGACTGTAGGACAGGTGTGCTCAATCCTGGTCCTGGAGATCTACCATCCTGTAGAGTTTAGCTCCAGCCCTAATCTAATGCACCTGATCCAGGTAGTGAAGGCCTTCAGGAGCATCTGACAAAGCCAGGTGTGTTTGGTTTGAACTCTACAGGGTGGTAGATCTCCAGGACCAGGACTGAGCACCCCCGCTGTAGGAGGTAGCTAGTTATGTTAGCTTCTCCAGCCTTTTTTATCCACAATCAACACACAATTCATGGATAAAACACGGTGAATTGAGTGTACTATACAAAAATTGGCCAACCTAAACTTCATTGTGTTAAGATTTCCTTTATGCATATTCTGCACTCATTAGGCTGTATATGCTATCATAACAATCTCTGCTTAATAACTGACATATTTGTACTTCACACACAAATGCACTCTTTCATTGTAACTGTTGTAAGCTTTAAAAATCCCATTTATTCTATTGAAAAACTGTGTATAGTGTTAGAGTCTCTAGTTTAAAATGCTACTGAGCAGGGTTATGTTGTAGCCAGGCCCAACTAAGTGGCAGAATTTGCCTCCATGCAAACACGACGAAACAGAAACTACATCGGATCTGTTAACACTGTCTATGGACTCTAATCTTTATGATAATCCAGCACAGAAATCCAGTTCAAACACTTCCTGAATCTGTAGAGTCGCCCTTTCCATTCCATCTCATCACGAGATCATATGAGACTCACATCCGGAGTTATGAGCCTATGAAGAGGGGCTGAGATACACGTCATCTGCCTCTCACCATGTGGAACTGGTGGATTTGTGTGTCCGTCTACATTCTGTGTGAAACTGACCAATGGACACTCAGGAAATCACTAAGGACTGACCATCACGCCAGAAACCCTTCATTCTTCATTCAGTTCACATCGGAGACTCATGTGAAATGGCGTGCAGAGAGTTTACAGCTGTGGAAGCTGCTGCGGTGGTTTTGGAAAGTAGTGATGAAGATAACGGAGCATTTTGATATGAAACATATGAGGATCATGTTATATGAGGAGCCTTTAATGGAGAGTTTAAGAAGATATGAACAAATAGAGAAAATCTTAAGACCACAGAGGGTTAATAACACACTGCAAATGGAGGTGTTGTGACAAATGCTGAGCTGCGCTACAGTTTCTCATTAGGTTTGAATGCAATTTCTGCCACTCTCGTATAAAGCTTGTCCAACATTACAGTAGTTGCTGTGAAAGAATTTTGGACATGGACAGGTCAGTTTATAACCCTTAGTAATAACCCTTAGTTATTACTACGTCCATCAACCTTTCAGTATAGTCTACCAGGTAGCATCTATAATACTTACTAACAGACTAAACAGCTCAGTAGAACAAAGAAAAATTCAGAAGCGCCTGAAACGACATCTGAAACATTTTTCATCCAAAAACAAACTGGCTTCACAAGATGTTCAGTGCAGACATCTGACAAATTATGCATGTTAAAGTGAACCATGTTTACATTAATCAAACCAGGGAAATTGTTTAGTCACATGATGTTAAAGCGGCAGGTTTTCATGTGTAATAATGAGGAGGTTTCAGTGGGGGGAGCTGCCCCTTCAGATGAGCTAATGCTAAACGTGAGCGCTGTATAGTCCTGTTCAGTCTGACTGATTTATCAAGCTAACTGTCAGCAGCTAAGATCAAAAAAGTTAGTTAATGTATCTTGACATTTTTCTGTAGTTGTCTAGACAATACATTAAAATGACTTAGCAAATACAGAAACATCGACAGAACTTAGCTTTTCTTAAAGGCAGTATAAGTTTGTGTATTTATAGTTTTGTCATTGATTTGGTCTTTCAGAGTTTAATCCAAAACTACTTTTTAGCTTTAGAAATGAAATAAAAACAGCTCCACCCTCCAGATGATCAGGACATTATCAGTAACACCATTCCATCATTTCTTACATTTTCAGACTAATTTACTGCCACCGCCGTTCTCACTGCAGGTCTGTTTTGAGTTCAAAGTTTTTCCTTCGTCTGATGTTTGTGATTGGCTGAAAAGTGTGCCAATCATAATTTTGCAAACAGTCAGTTGGTCTATCCAGACTACACCCACAGACGTGTGCTTTCATAGCAACTGTTGTCAGGTTGGACAAACTCTACAGAATGTTGGCCAAAATCACAGTAATGGACTGTCTGACTGTCTGACTGGTTCTGAGCATGGAGAGTAACCGTTCCAGTGGCGTTTCCACACGGACACGGTTCGACACGGAACGCTTAAAAACCGGGCTGAGCCCATGCTCAAATACCACCCGTTTAAAGGGTAAAAAAAATGAGAGCTGGCCGAGAGAGACTACAGTTGGAGTGACAGACGGAACCAAACGTATTTTGTGGCAGGTGGTGTGTGTGTGGCTAGTAGCCTGTTAGCAGTTAGCCATTCGTTTGTGTAGTTTTCTTGGGTATTTCCAGGGGCCGTATTACAGAAACCTCCTATCTTGTCTTAACTTAAGATCTGACAGGTCAAGATAAGATTTTTCACAAATTCGTAATACAGAAGCAAATCTGATCTTAATTTAAGAATCTTATCTTACAGCATCTTTTCTTATCTCGTTAGGAAATCTTAACTTTCTCGAACAAAGTCGACAATCAACTGTCGTGTCTGTTACCTAGCAACCGACCATACGCACACAGCTGAAACGTAAACACATAATCAAGATAGTTAGCCAGACAGCTAACGTTAGCTACCGTTACTTATGTAAAAAAAAAAAGGTCAAACAAACTGTGTGATTAAAGTGTGATAAACTGAAAGTTAAGAATATTGTGGCAGCCCTTCGTGCTGTTTATCAGAGCGTCGCCACTTCCCAGTTTCAGTCTCCATTTCCCAAATGCTTTAGCCGAACGTTATTCCTCCTGATAAACAGACACACGTTCAGCTCCGTCTCCTCATTATTCACCACCATCACTGTAATATTTCATCTGACAAATTTTCACTAGCATAAACACACAAAGGGGGGAATAAGAGGGGACGGTGGAGATCGTGTCTGCGGTGTCTGGGGCTTTTAAACGCTGAAAAAAACCCTCACAAGTCAAAGCACCATTTTCAGTGTAGATAAATGTAGCGTCATTATGCTACTTATAGTGAACTGTGCTGCCTATCACTGCATAAAACAATAGAAACAGGCGATTAAAACAGAAGTTAAGAGTTTATCTTAAAGTTAAGAAAATATTTAGGATATTTTGGCAACTTAGGATGTTTCTGTAATACAGGTTTCTTATCTGGAAATATGATTATAGACTTAAGAACGGTTGTTCTGTAATGGCTTCTATCCTAACTTCAGTCGTAACTGAAGTTGCCATGACAACAAAGCGGATAAGATATGATCTCAGACTCAGAATTTTCTATAATATGGCCCCTGGTTCTGGTTTAGCGGTACAACAGATGGAAACAGAAACCTTAACAAGTCTCACGAGTCCAGACGAGCGCGGAATGGCCCAGTACGGCACTGGGAACCAAATAGCTCAATAGTGGAAAAGCGGCCAATGGCTCGCAAACAGCAAAACTCTCTAAGTGTGTGAAAATGTCTGTATTAATACAAGCTCTGACAATGAGCCCTCACACTCACACTCACTCGCACTCACACACGCATACATATACACATACAGTCATATGCAGAAGTTTGAATCCCCCCACCCCTCCAGTCAAATGACGTTTTGTTGATTTTCTAAGTGAAAATAAAGGTCAGATCGACAGGACTTCTGTTACTGAAGGAGCTTTGCGTATGTTCTGTTTCTTCCCAATATGTTAAATCCAGCAAATAAACAGTAATTGTGCATTGAAGTGTGCAGATAGAGGATGAGTTACACCTAGAAAATCAGCAAAACGTGTCTTTTGACGAAGGAACGCCCAAACTGTTGTATATGACTGTACACATACATACATACATACATACCTACATACATACATACATACATACATACCTACCTACATACATACATACATACATACATACATACCTACATACATACATACGTACATACATACATACATACGTACATACATACATACGTACATACATACATACATACATACACTGAGTGACCTCCCACAGTTTCACCGGCAGCTGGCCAACATCTGGCCAACGCCTGCCAGCCAGCATCTGGGTGGCGTAAAAGGGATCACAGACACACAGGAATAAACTAATGGGATTAGCATGAATATCCCATCACACACACACACACACACACAAAGGCAGGGAGGAGAGAAATTAGCACACGCTTCCACACAAACACACACACACAAACACACAAACGCACACACGAACGCACACACCTCATAGTGGAAAGTAATAAAGTAAATCTACACCACAGATTACTGTATTAAAGCAGCTACAGTAATGCTTACTACAGCTGTTGTGCCGTCCTCATATGCTCTCTTATAATTACAGTAGAGAGCAGCAGTTCACTCTCATTTTTGGGACAAAATCAGGTCAACATATTCAGATTTCTAATATATTCTGTTATGTTACATCTCTTATTGTTATTCTCACGCTTGAGCTGAATATTTCAGAGCCATTCTCTGTCTGCGATTTGATTCTGCAACTGAATTTTTGGATAATACTCATTAAGTAATATGTTCACTTTACTTAATAACATATATAAGCTACTACATCGCAATTAATTAATGAGCCTCTACTACATAATTAACAAATCTTGTATGAACCGGGATTTTAATCATTTTCTGTTTAGAAAGTAGCAGTCTATTAATATATGTCTACTGTATTACTTTGTCTACTACTTTAAAAGTAATTAATGATGAACAAATCAGAAGTTCAGATGTTATCTAAAAAAGTCATCTAAAAAAAAGGAATAATCTTGGCTGCTAAAGAGTCTTTTGTAATCTCCAATACAAATAATGCTAAAAATGTAGGCCTCCAAATGATTTGGTAATCGTTAACAAACAGCAGTGATTTTCTTGGTCATGATTTACAAATGAGGTGTAGGTTATATATTAAGAATTACAGTAGAATATTAGTCCATACACAACATTAACAGATGCTCTTATACACTAGTAGGAAATATTAATCTTTGAACATCCTCAAACACTAATATTCACTAGAATAAGAGATATTAGTCCATAAACAACCCCAATAACACTCCTGTACACTAGAATAGGAGATATGAGTCCATAAACAACCTCAATAAACACTACACTAGAAGAGATATTAGACAATAAACAACCCTAGTAAACCCTCCTGTACACTAGAATAGGAGATATTCGTCTATAAACATTACTGTTTACTAGAATAGGAGATATTAGTCCATAGATGACATCAATAGATGCTCTTATACACTAGAACAGGATATATTAGTCATTGAACTTCCTCATAGAATAAGAGATAGAATAGAATAAGAGATATTAGGCCATAAACAACCTCCATAAACACTCCTATACACTAGAACAGGAGATATTAGTCCATAAAACAACCTCACTACTATTCACTAAAATAGGAGATCCTAGTCAATAAACAACCTCAATAAACACTACTATTCTCTACAATAGGAGATATGAGTCCATAACAAATGTCAATAAACATTGCTATTCACTAAAATAGGAGATCTTAGTCAATAAACAACTTCAATAAACATTGCTATTCACTAGAATAGGAGATATTAGTCCATAAATGAGCTCAGTAAACACTCCTATCGAGCCTCCCTTCACATCCGTGACAGACGACCAGACCATCATTGTAAGATGTAGGTGTGAGTTGATCAGTTTAATTAACCCCTTAACACCCCAGACTTATAACATCATCATCATCATCATCGTCGTTAACCACTTAGTCCAGCTAGGGTCGTGGTAGCAGTTGAGAGAGCAGAGAATCCCAGATGACCCTGTCCCCCGCAACTTCCTCCAGCTCATTCCCGGGGACCCCAAGCCGCTCCCAGGCCAACCTGGAGATATAATCCCTACAGCGCCCTCTAGGACGACTTATAACATACTAAGGCTTATTATTCAGTAACTGCAGGGACTTCAGTGCAAACTGGGTTAGACTATTCTTAAGTTATAGAAGTATGTAATAAACTTTGGCCATCTAAGGGGTTAAATTTAAGGCAAAAACAAACACTGCAAACAAAACCCGAAGTAAGAAAAATTAATTTAATTTTCTTGTTAATACATTTTTTCCAGTTTATTAAATCTGCTTTGGACATGTTTACAAAGGCATTACTTGTTTTAAGCGGATAGATGTTATTAAACTGTTATGGAACAGTGCTGTTGTATGTGTATGTCAATGCTAGCTGTGGAGAAAGCCAGTAAACTGGACGAGGTTCTGGTAAGTAATGGTCCACATTCATTAAGTGAAAGTAATGACCTGGGAGGGGGAGAGCAAGTCCACAAAGAGGGGCTTAGACTAAAAAAGTTTGAGCACTGCTGCCTTAAAACTCCAGTTATCACCAGCGATAACAAAAGCATGGTTTCGCTCATTATTAATGATTTCTGACATGTAGCTCATTAAAACAAGTGGAGAAAAGTTGTGGAGAGACCAGATTCCAAACTTTTAATCCATATCACATTTGTGTTTATAAGTCGAAGAGGAGATATTTTTTATGATTTGAATTTGACAAGCATATGGGGTCAGTTTCCCAGACAGGAATTAAGTTAGTCTAGACTACGTTTTCCTTTCAGTTGAAAATCTCCATTAGAGAAATGCTGCATTAGTCCAGGGCCAAGTTTTTAATCCTTATCTAGAACATTGACCCATAGTCTTGTTCTGTCTTGTTCCTTTACACTTTTGTTAGATTTTTTGACATCAAAACAAGCAGAAAGTCTGAAGTGCAAACCTGTTGATAATGAACGTAAATGTGAATGTAAAACCTCGTTTCTAAAAAAGTTGGGACGGTGTGCAGAATGTAAATAAAAATAGGATGCAATGATATGCAAATCATGTGAACCATATTTTTAAAGGAAAACACTACAAAGACAACATATCAAATGTTGAAACTGAGAAATTTTATGGCTTTTTGAAAAATATATGCCTATTTTGACTTTGATGCCAACAACACATTCCAAAAAAGCCAAAAACATGTATATATTGTTCAGCATTAATGTTGCCTTCACAGATGTGCATGTCACCCATACCATGTGCACCAATACACCCCTATATCATCATGAATACTGGCTTTTGAACTGTGCACTGATAACAAGCTGAGTGGTCTTTAGCCCGGAGGACACAGTATCCATGATTTCCAAAAAGAATTTCAGATGTTGATTCGTTGGACCACGGGACACTTTTCCACTTCACCTCAGTCCATTTTAAATGAGCTCGGGCCCAGAGAAGGTGGCAGCATTTCTGGATCCTGTTTATATGTGGTTTCCTCTTTGTGTTTTAGAGTTTTAACTTGCATTTGTGGATGCAGCGACAAACTGTTTACACAGACAGTGGTTTTCAGAAGTGTTTCTGAAACACTTCCCAGCTTTTTTGGAAATGGGGTTGTAATTACAAACAGCAGTGATAACTCCAAACCTCTAAGGATTAAGTAATAGACTTTATAGTGGTTTTCTAAAACAAACGTACATGAGCACATTTACACACAAATCTTTTTGTTGTCTTACACCTTTTCTCAGATTCCTTTAGTGTGCCTGGAAGTTGCTGTTGTGGTTGTTGTTGTTTATTTATTTTATACATTTGCATGAAGTGGCTGTGCATGTGCATACATGCCTGGAGAACCACAGCACAGTTGTTTTACCTGCTCTAACTCACCTGATTGAGCTCAGGAACAGCTGGATAATTAGCTGATAGTTTAATTGGGTGTGTTAGAGCAGGATAAATGCTGTTAAACACTCAGGTCAGGCATGATCTCACAAAGCTTTCCTCACACGCTAACACAGCTTTTCACCCACATGAACACAGCTTTCTATATACAACAACACAAGTTTCTACACAGACTGACACAGCTTTCTGCATATACACAACTTTTCTCACCTGCTAACACTGCTTTCCTCATACCCTGACACAGTTTCCTCTCACCTTAACAGGGCCTTCCACATACAATAACCCAGCTTTCCTTCCACACTAATACAGCCTTTTTACATAAAATAACACAGCTCTCCACACACACACAGGTTTCTACACACACTAGCACTTTCTTTAAATACCAGCGCAGCTTTCTTCACAGAGTAACACAGCTTTCTTTACACCCACTGTAGCATGGCTGAAGTTACTCTAAAGAATTTGCCAGAAACACTTGCCATGTCTTATGTCCCATACGCACTTTTTTGGCAAAAAAAAACAGGACAGTGTGTTGCCTCAGGCTATATCAGTCAAGTCCAGTTACTCTGTTACAGAGCTTCGCTACCACACTAACACAACTTCAACATGAACAGTTTTCCACATATACACACAGCTTTTCTCACACACTAACACAGCTTTCTGAGCACACTAACACAGCTTTCTGAGCACACTAACACAGCTTTCTGAGTGCACTAACACAGCTTGCTGAGCACACTAACACAGCTCTCTGAGCACACTAACACAGCTTTCACCACACACTAACACAGCTTTCACCACACACTAACACAGCTTTCTGAGTGCACTAACACAGCTTTCTGGGCACACTAACACAGCTTTCTGAGCGCACTAACAGCTTTCTGAGCACACTAACACAGCTTTCACCACACACTAACACAGCTTTCTGGGCACACTAACACAGCTTTCTGAGTGCACTAACACAGCTTTCTGAGCGCACTAACACAGCTTTCTGAGCACACTAACACAGCTTTCTGAGTGCACTAACACAGCTTTCTGAGTGCACTAACACAGCTTTCTGGGCGCACTAACACAGCTTTCTGCGCGCACTAACATAGCTTTCTGAGTACACTAACACAGCTTTCTGAGCACCTTAACAGCTTTCATTACACACTAACACAGCTTTCTGAGCACACTAACAGCTTTCATCACATAATAACAGCTTTCTGAGCGCACTAACACAGCTTTAAGAGCGCACTAACACAGCTTTCTGAGCACACTAACAGCTTTCTGAGCACACTAACACAGCTTTCTGAGTACACTAACACAGCTTTCTGAGCACCTTAACAGCTTTCATCACACACTAACACAGCTTTCTGAGCACACTAACAGCTTTCATCACATAATAACAGCTTTCTGGGCGCACTAACACAGCTTTCTGTGCGCACTAACACAGCTTTTATCACACACTAACACAGCTTTCTGAGCACACTAACAGCTTTCATCACACAATAACAGCTTTCTGAGTGCACTAATGCAGTTTTCTGAGCACACTAACACAGCTTTAAGAGTGCACTAACACAGCTTTCTGAGCACACTAACACAGCTTTAAGAGTGCACTAACACAGCTTTCTGAGTGCACTAACAGCTTTCTGAGCACACGAACACAGCTTTCATCATACACTAACACAGCTTTCTGAGTGCACTAACACAGCTTTCATCATACACTAACACAGCTTTCATCATACACTAACACAGCTTTCTGAGTGCACTAACACAGCTTTCATCATACACTAACACAGCTTTCTGAGTGCACTAACACAGCTTTCCTCAGAAACACATAGCCTAGCATTTCTCAGACACTAACAGGTTTTCTGAGCACATTATCACAAGCTCTCCTCACACATCTTTCTCAACTGATTACTACAGCTTTTTTTACATATTCACACACACACACACACACACACTAAAACAGCTTTCCACACACACTAACACAGCTTTCTGAACACACTGACACAGCTTTCTGAGCACTCTAACACAGTTTCCTTTACATACTACCACAGCTTTCCTTGCATATTCACGCAGATTTCCACACATATTAACACAGCCTTCCTCACACCTACACAGCTTTTTCACACAACATAGCTTTACGTGTAAACGCACAACTTTCCTCACACGCTAAAACAGATTTTTTTTACATGACAGCTTTCCTCACCTAATAACACAGCATTTATAGCACTAGCACAGCTTTCCTTTCACACGCACACGCACACGCACACACACACAATCACAGCTTTCCACACACTAACAAAGCTTTCCTCACACTAACACAGCTTTCCTTACACACTAACACAGCTTTCCTCAAACTAACACAGCTTTCCTCACACTAACACAGCTTTCCACACACTAACACAGCTTTCTTTCTTTTTAACACAGGTTTCCTTGCACAGTAACACAGCTTTTCTAACACAGCTTTCCTTACTCACTTACAGAACTGTCTGACACTGACACAGCTTTCTAAGCGCACTAACACAGCTTTCATCATACACCAACACAGCTTTCTTCACACTGTAACATGAGAACAACAAAAGGTCAAAAAAACTACACCTAATCTTTCCTGTGTGACCTTTCACACACATCCATAAAAACATCATTTCAAACGAAGAACTCGCTCTAAATGTAGGTATAGTGATATAAACTGAGTCATGTTATGTAATTAAATTACACTTGAATTATGGAATTTCAAGTGCTGTTTAGCTATATGTACATTTCAAGCACCTAAATGTGCATGACAGTTTCACCGTGTGAAGCCAGCTGTCATTTCATTTTGCTATACAGCTCAGATATAATTACATAATTACATATTTAATCACTTTATTTGATTACTTGACTTAATGACAACAATGTAAACAATGTTTTACTTTATGCAAAGCAAGTACGCACAATTTCATAATTCAAATCATAATAAAATATCTTCTTTTTTACTTATAAACACAAACGTGGCAAAAGTTTCGAATCTGAACACAGTTTCTCCTCTTGTTTCATTGAGCTACAAGTGAAAAGTAATGAATGTTAAAGTGTGGAATGTTTTTTGTTATTTTTGGTCGTAACTGCGACTTTTAAGGGTTAATTATAAAAATCATTTTTGTCTAAGAAGTTTAGCTGCTGTACCCACTGCTAACCTGTATAACACTCTTATACATTCACAATAACTATGCTATAAACTGACTCTCTACACTTCTTTAAATCTCTCCAGTAGTCACTTTCAGTCAGACCTCTGGAAGAACGCTCGCATTTATAGAATAAATCATTTAATAATCTAATAGAAGTGTAAGTGGATTATGGGAAAAAATGTGGATGGGAGATCATGATGTATGCAGCTGGATCTGAACTGTTGATGCCCGGCTTATGCTGAGTTGTCTCACCAGCCCCTAGACCAATTTGGTGATTTCCTAGATTTCCTCTGGCAGGATTTTATGCTGAAAGTACCACGATGTTTTAGGGCCACTGTTAATAAAAATAAAAATAGTAGACTTTGAGAATAAAGTCGTAATATTTCGAGAAAAAATCGTCATAATATTTTGAGAAAAAAGTTGTAGAATTATGACATTAAAGTGGCATTAGTACCAGGAAAGGTCACAGTATTGTGGCCAAAACCTTTGTGAAGTGAAGGCAGCACCTCCTCGTGTTAAATGAGGGTCGGTCAGTTGGTGGAGTTCTACTTTCATATCGATTCACCCATAAAGAAACACTCAGTCTCCCTGTCTCTCCTGCACATCAGCACCAGCCTGTTATTAGTATAAGAACCGGCTGAAACGGCGGAGCAGGAAACTGTGTTTATCTAGAATAAAGAGCCAGACGGACTCGGAGGAAACTGTCTGTCTGTGTTGTTGAAGGAGAATCTCAGGCATCGTCTACACGGCTATCGGGGGCTACATCTCCCCCCATTCAAAGAGGGCATGAAGATTCACAGACAGTGAGAATGATGATCAAAATGATCCACAGAGAGACAGGAGTGAGTGAAGCTCCGGCGCCAGTACAGCAACTGAGACCCCAACGCGGTATGGCCCCCCTACAGTTAGCCCCCCTACAGTTAGCCCCCCTATAGTTAGCCCCCCTACAGTTAGCCCCCCTATAGTTAGCCCCCCTACAGTCAGCCCTCTTTATCCTCCAAATATTACAACTTTTTTTCCTCGAATTATTACGACTTTATTCTTGAAATATTACGACTTTATTCTCTAAATTTACAGCTTTATTTCTCCAAATATTACGACTTTAGTCCACTATTTTTCATTTTTATTAACAGTGACCCTAAAACGCCCTTGTATGAAAGTGATGAGTGTCCCTTTATTCAAATTCTGTATATCACTGCTGTCGGAACAAAGCCTTATATCCCCATTTTTGCCATTTTTCAGAATTTATCATAATTTGAAAATGCCTGCTGACCTTTACTTTGTGTGTAAACTTCATGATGAATGGACCAAAACAAATGACCCATAATGACTTGGAAGAAAGTCTGGTTCCATAGACTTGCGTTAAAAGAACAGGATGTTTTTTCCTTCTGCAGTAAAAGTTATCATTTTGGAGATACGAGTTTTCTCTTCCGACAACAGCGAAATAAATCCACATATGTTACATCAGCACAACTGTGCCTTTCAGTTAACTTATTTCAGCACCTATTGTGTTGGTGTGATACATTTTATTTATATAGAAATGATGCACTAATTTAAAACAAATAAAAGCAATACCACACTTTTTTTTCAATGGTTTAAGGCAATTTGCTGCTTGGTGTTAGGTGGGTGGGCTGTTTACCCCCCACAGTAAAAAACTCAGAATTTTGTAAGCGGCATAGACAATTACACACATACACAATTGTGAACAATGAAGAAACATCTCCAGACCCCCCGAGATAATCACTGGAGGACTGTGTGGCATTACAACTGCGGCTAATCGCTGCAAGGCTGTGCGCTGTCACAGTGGATTACTGTTAAGTGCGCAGTAGGGGTGAGAAAGTGTGAAAAGATGTGCGGCTATCAGCATCGAGTACTTGTCCAACTATTCACCACATAAACGCCTATTATCTTTGATGGAATCGCGCTGGAGGGGATCTAATAGGACCAAAACACAGAAGAAGCGCTTCAGATCTTCACTCCAGCCCTCCACCTGCGCTCTTTCATCTACTGAGGGCTAATTTATAGTTCTGGGAAGGTGTGCAGAAATGTATCGGCACTGAGACGCAGGAAAGAGGTTCATGGGTCAGGGTAGCACTCAGACGCCGCGACCTGAACCAAAATCTCAACCACATGCCAACCTCATCATCATCATCATTATCTTTATTAATCCCGATAGGGTTGCGACACATGGCAATCTACGTCAAGCAAATGCTGACTGGCTCACCGATAGCATGGAGGCAGGATGAGACCCAAACTCGACCCGAGCCAGAATTAGCACAAAATCAGAATGAAGCACTTTGACAAGCAGCTGGCAGAAGAGTCATTTGTGCAGCCCATCTCGAAAACATTACAAACCCTGTGAAGCGAGTATTCATTCTTGGAGAGAGACGGAAAAAAACAGCTTTCTTTAGGTTTTCTGTATGTTCTGGTTTGGAACCCACCTCCTAGTGCACACGTTCGCGAGTTGTTCACATGTTCTCATTCTTTGACAACTTCTTAACGTTATGTGAAGTGTTTTTTAAGCTCTGTGCATTTTTGGACTCTTTATCTAGAAAACAAAAAGGTTTTGTCTCCAAAGTCAAACTCTAAAGGCCTTAGCGTACTTCTATTCAAGCTCATATACTTTCTGCGGTTCCGTGTTGCCTGTCGCGGATGCTCCACACCGCTATGACATTTTATGATCAGTTTCATGGCTGCTGGAAAACGATTCTTTCACTGTTCTAACTATGGCGGCGTTTGAGTGCAGAATACCGCCACCATTTAAGGTGGAACGGGAAAATTAGAATTAGAAGCTGGCGAATAGAAAGCCAACTTCAGCCTCGTCCTCTTGAGAGCCTAAATATAAGATAACCTGTATGTTTTGGTGACCAGTACTAGTTAGTATTACCAAATAACAGACTTAACATCTTACATTTAGGAGGTTTTCATTGTTTATTGCTCGTTTCACAGTGAAATTTTGGTGTATCTGCCAAAGCCAAAGCTCCTCAAAGCTGTCCATCTTTATTTCATGGCACGCCTCTTTTTTTACTGACCAATCAGAGGCTCTGTCACGTAGTGCCGCGTATCTGCAGAGTTCGCACAGCTGTTATGTGCACGACACAGTGAACGAAGCCTCCATGCAACGTCTGCGGTTGTTCATTTTCTCCGCAATTACATCATGTTGTTCGCTGAAGCCAGGCGAACGTCGTCTCCGCAAGAAGTCTGCTGAGGCCTTAACTTAGTTCTATAAGGTTATATAAACACTTCAAATACACACAAGAGGACCAATCAGGTTCTGCTTCTTTGTCGTGTCGCCGCTCTCCTCAGCGAGTGTGGTAAACGTTTATAAAACTTTATGAAACGTTAAATGTGTTACAAATGTGTAGTAACTAAATAGTAAATTCATTCATCCATCTTTCCTTTTTCTTCTTTCTCCCAAAAATAAGACATTTTGGCTCATTAGAGTCATATTTCTGATATAAAACACAACCTTATACTGCCTTTAGACGGACCTGCTACACCTACTCGCTGGGACAGTTTATTACAGGAGCTGTTTCTGTCGGACTAAAGGAAATTTAAACCAGTGGTTCCTAAAACTGACCTCTACATTAGACAAAGCATTTAGCACTGACCTTTAAACTTAATCTATCAATCAATGCTTTTTCTGAGTAAGAAAAAGATGATTTGTCCTAATACAAGAAATAAAAGTCCTAAACAAATAAATAATACAAATAAATGTCATAAAAATGTCATAGAAAGCGTTAAATTTAACACTAATTTTCTGTTTTAAAATAAATGATGAGAATAAACTGTTTGTGTTTTTTGAAAATCATTGCTTATTGATTTTAACAAGCTTCAGTTCCAGCCAAAACCTTAACAAGCTTCAGTTAGTCCAGAACGCTGCAGCCAGAGTTCTCAGCAAAACCAGGAAATTCGACCACATTAGCCCAATTTTGTGTACCTTACATTGGTTGCCAGTTAAATTCCGCATTGAGTACAAAATTCTTCTACTGACGTATAAAGCTCTGAATGGCCTTGATCCTCAGTACCTCAGTGACCTTATTTCCTACTATCAACCGACACGCCCACTTAGATCACAAGGTGCTGCTCATTATTAGTGCCCTAGAATAAATAAAGTTACGTCAGGGGGAGGAGCCTTTTCATACAAAGCCCCCCAGCTTTGGAATAACCCACCAGTCTGTGTTCGGGACTCAGACACAGCCTCCATCTTTAAGTCTAGGCTAAAAACTTACCTGTTTAGTCGAGCCTTTGGTTAATTTGTTTTCCTAATTTCCTAATTATCTGTCCACAAAGCTGCTTTGTGACAACATCTGTTGTAAAAGGCGCTATATAAATAAATTTGACTTGACTTGACTTATTTTCATGTTTTGCCAGATAGAACCTTATAATTCCAAGCAGAAAGTGAGTTCTTAGGATTAGAAGGTTCTATCTGCATTTGACCTGTTGCAAAAAAACTCATTTAGAAATCTGATAGGATTTTTATATTGTGCATTTAGAATAGATTTAGCGTGTTTCTCATGGTCATGTATGAAAGAGACACATTCCACATGTCAGTTTTGCTATTTGGAGTCCAAAACCTTTGAAGCTCAATATCTCAAAACTGCTCAGAAGGCAGACAGAACCTTATAATTCTAAAGGGATGATTGATGTTAACATCTTCACGCGACGCCCTCACGTTCACAGATACATAGACTGGCTTAAAGCCACAACAGCTGCAACAGTCTCAAGTCTCATGAAAAAGCCAATCAAAACACAGAAACACAGATACCCTGTGATTCCCAGTGGCGAACCATGACTATTCAAGCTTGGACTTCAGTTCAAGCCCTAAATACACCATTATAAATACAACATTCTGACCACCTCCTTGTTTCTACACTCATTGTCCATTTTATCAGCTCCACTTACTATATAGGTGCACTTTGTAGTTCTACAGTTACAGACTGTAGTCCATCTGTTTCTCTGATACTTTGTTAGCCCCCTTTTACCCTGTTCTTCAGTGGTCAGGACCCCCATGGACCCTCACAGACCAGGTACTATTTGGGTGGTGGATCATTCTCAGCACTGCAGTAACACTGACGTGGTGGTGGTGTGTTAGTGTGTGTTGTGCTGGTCTGAGTGGATCAGACACAGCAGTGCTGCTGGAGTTTTTAAACACCTCAGTGTCACTGCTGGACTGAGAATAGTCCACCAACCAAAAATATCCAGCCAACAGTGTCCTGTGGGCAGCGTCCTGTGACCACTGATGAAGGACTAGAGGATGACCAACACAAACTGTGCAGCAGCAGATGAGCTATCGTCTCTGACTTTACATCTACAAGGTGGACTGACAAGGGTAGGAGTGTCTAATAGAGTGGACAGTGAGTGGACACAGTGTTTAAAAACTCCAGCAGCACTGCTGTGTCTGATCCACTCAGACCAGCACAACACACACTAACACACCACCACCACGTCAGTGTTACTGTTTAGTTTGTTAAGTTTGTTTGACAAAGCCTTTTCTATGGAATTTCAGGTTGTTGTTAAAGTGCTGCTTGGCCATTATAATGTTGGTCAGGAGTTGCTCGGCCATTGCTGTGTTATTCTATATAGTTGCTAAGGTGTTGCAAGGCCATTGGTATGGTATTCCAGGTGGTTGTTAAGGAGTTGCTAGGCCTCTGCTATGTTACTCCATATGGTTGCTAAGGTGTTGCAAAGGCCACTGGTATGGCATTCCAGGTGGTTGTTAAGGAGTTGCTCAGCCTTTGCTATGTTATTCTATATGGTTTGCTAAGGTGTTGCAAGGCCACTGGTATGGCATTCCAGGTGGTTGTTAAGGAGTTGCTAGGTCTCTGCTATGTTACTCCATATGGCTGCTAAGGTGTTGCAAGGCCACTGGTTTGGTATTCCAGGTGGTCGTTAAGGAGTTGCCTGGACTTTGCTATGTTATTTTATATGGTTGCTAAGGTGTTGCAAGGCCATTGGTATGGCATTCCAGGTGGTTGTTAGGGGTTGCTAGGCCTCTGCTATGTTACTCCATATGGCTGCTAGGGTGTTGCAAGGCCACTGGTATGGTATTCCAGGTGGTCGTTAAGGAGTTGCCTGGACTTTGCTATGTTATTCTATATGGTTGCTAAGGTGCTGCAAGGCCATTGGTATGATATTCCAGGTGGTTGTTAAGGAGTTGTGTGGCCTCTGCTTCTTTCTTCATTGATTGGTTGGAGCCTGCATTTCTGATTTAGTTTGTTTTGATGTCAAACAATGAAACGACTGTATGCATAACAATATCTTTTCATCAAATTCAAATCGTAATGAAAATAATTACGTACAAAAAAATGCAATATGTATCAAACATTTAGATTCTACATTCTTGACAAAGTTTCTGTTCAGAAATAACTACTATAAAATTACAGCATGCTTTTTTATCTCTGGTTGTAATGGGAACTTTTAGGAGTTACACTAACTCAAGAAGAAAGTCGTCTTTTCGAGAGAGAGAGGGGGGGAGAGAGAGAGAGAGAGAGAGAGAGAGAGAGACAGAGAGACATGACATCAGTGCTGGAGCTCTCCGCTGTGCTGAAGCTCTGGCCTGTTTCTGCTGGCTTTAAAACGCTCGCATCTCTGCTAACGAGCGCGTTCTAATCATGATCTAATCATGTCACATCTCTGTAACCCTGATGAGCCTGCTGGACCAAACCAAGCATGAACAAAAGCAACTCCTCGTGACACATTTCTCCGAGAACATCTGATTGAATCTCCTCCTTCGAACCCCCTGCAGCTATGAAAATAATAATGATAACAATGTAAGGAATAAATGAAAATCTCGTTCACGTTTGTGCTTCAGCAGCTGCCCACTGACTTCTGTCCTAAGTGCACTTTGAGTCAACAGCTCTGTTCTTTTATGACATGATTGCCCCTCATAAACAAACACTAGAGATACTTCAGGTAAATATAAAGCAGATAAAAGAGGGAGTATATCTTTAACCTTAGTATTAATCACCTGTAAACAGTGGTGGACAGTAATGAAGTAAATGTAATTCATTACTATACTTAAGTGCATCTGTACTTTACAGAAGTATTTCTATTTTGGATGACGTTTTACTTTCACTCCCCCACATTTCAAAGTCAAATATCAGGGCACAGCTCACTTAGTTTTGACCTGTTGGTCATACCGACCCAGTGCAGCACACGGTTCTACATCAGTGCAGCAGCGTAAAATTTTGGGAGAGTCTATTCAACATAAATGATGAACTAACCTAACTTTGTGTAAACAGACCACAATATAGAAATATGTACTCATATGCAGTTGTGACTGACGTGTCTTTTTTCTGAATTTATACAAACATATTTCATTTTATAATAAATTAGTTTTGGCTAGTTTATGTTTATGAACAGAGACCTACAGATGCAGTTTAGTAAAGGAAACTCATTTGTGAATCTGAGTTTAAAGTTTTTATTAAACTTAAACTTGTAACTAAATTCAAATAAATCCTAAACTGAAACTTTGCTTGTTTGTAAAAAGTGATTTCAGAGCCACTCAGTTCTACCTGATGGAAACTGTTTGCTTTCAGTGTTTTGTGCTTATGATAATTTTAATAGACATCAGCGTCACTAATTAATGACCTTCTATTAAAAGACTGGTTTACCAAGAGAGACACTGGAGTATTTTCACCTAAAATGAGAGTCTTGTTATAAAAATGATAACAGGACATTAAAGCCATAATTAATCTTTTAGTACTTTCGATACTTAAGTACATTTGAAGGCAAATACTTTTGTACTTTTACTCAAGTGGAGGTCTAAAGGGAGGAACTTCTACTTTTACTGGAGTAATATTTTACCTTGGGTATCTCTACTTTAACTCAGGTACATGGTTTGTGTACTTCGTCCACCACTGCCTGTAAATGAGTCAGCTGATGGAGCTCCTCTAGCATCACCAAACCCCCAAGACCACTTGGTTACAGTGTTGTGTGTTCAGCAAGCACTTATTGGCTTTCTATGAGTTCTATGCGACTCATTATGTCAGTACCGATGCGCTCTCATTTCCGCCGCAGGCCTCAGGGGACGCGCCGCTCATTTCCGGCTCGGCTTCCGCGGAGCGTAAACGGTTAATGCGTAAAGATCAAATGCGCGGAAACGTCACAGCGGCCGGATTGAGTCACGCTCCCTCCCTCGGGCTGAATGTATAATTGTTCCTGTAACAGTGTGCACTCATCTGTTTCTAGGTTTGAATATGTCTGATTATGCTTCTCGTTCTCTGCTGTTTCAAAGCCGTATCACATTCAGGAATCTTTCTTTGTGTAGTTTTAATCAGTTTGGGCCTCCTTTAAATTTGTATGCCCCATATAGTGAGTGGAATTCGTGCCAGGAGAGGATTTAGGCTCCTGCAGAGCGGCGCGGCGCGAGTTCGAATCAGCTCCGCCATGAATTATTAATCTCTCTGTCTTTTTCACCGAGTCAGCACTTTCACCTCAGAGTAACTGTGGAGTAGTGTGTGTGTGTGTGTGTGTGTGTGTGTGTGTGTGTGTGGAAGCAGACAGACAGACAGAGAGAGAAAGTACACAGCTGTCAGCTTTCTGCTTCTGCTGAAAGATCCAGGACAGAGCTCTAGTTATCATAAGTGGAATGAGGTTATCGATGGATTATGCTCAGAACTTTCATCCATCGCCTGCTGTTTACTTAAAGGGATAGTTCAAATCAAATGTACACAGTTTTCTCCTCTTCCCCCAAATGTAGACGATGAGCCAAGACATGTTTGGTGTCTGAAGTTTTCTTCTTTAGTTTTGGCACTTGAGCGACACTGTTAGTAATTAAGGTTCTGTGCAGGTTCATCTTTCATTCATCAAGGTACAAACAGTGTAAATGTTCCCTCAAAGGTACTACAGTGGTTTTAAGGTCTGATTGTGAACCTTAAATAAGTTTTTCCAGGTGAAAAGTTCGTATTTGTATCTTTTCATAACCGAATGTTTTAAAACAGATCAGTAAAATAAAGTCCTGGAGACGAGACGGGGTGTGTGGAGTCAGTACAGCTTAGAACATATCATTTCAGTGGATTAACTGGTTCAGTTATGTTCCCTGACTAAAGGTACTGAGATGGACCCTTGAGGGAACCACCCCAGTGACAGGAGGAGTACTGACCCAGTGACAGTTTAGTATCCACTTGTGATTTTTCTGACCGATGTTGTAACTGTGATTTAAATTACAAATATTTTTTGTAAACAAAAGTCCAGGCCTATCACAATATCTACACTCTCAGAAATAAAGGTGCAGAAAATCTGTGTTTCAGTAGTGACAATTCCTGATGTTTCACACTGATTTTCAGATTTTGGGACACATTTACTTTAAAACACTAAATGCAGGGGCGTGGCTAAAATTAGCCTCCGCCTACAGATGAAAACTCTTTGTGTTTCGGTTGTGACATGACAATGACAACAGCATTTTTTAATGAAAAATTAAAAGTTAAAAAAATTAAAAATTAAACTCATGATAAATCTAAATGTTTCAACTTCCACTTTAAAAGAATTTAAAAAGATCTTGATATTGAAAAAAAAAAAAGAGTATTATTTGTAATTATAATTATATTTGTTTACGTTGTATGTAAATGTAGTTGTTATGGTTTAGGACAGACACTTCCCAATTTTTACATTTATTAGTCTTTTTGGCCCTTAACACGGCAGAAACATACACTTGCCCGCCCCTGCCCCCCCGGACAAAAAGTTTGTGCACCCCTGGTCTCATAATTGGACACAGAATTCAATAAAAGGACAAGTAGTCCATTTCAATAATACTTGAACAAAGTACAAATCTTCCAAAATGACAGTTAGAAAACGATTTTAATCTCTGTTTTCCACTCCTGCTATAAGATATAAGCTTCCATTACTTGCTAGCTACATTCGCCTTGTAGCTCTAGTGCAAAACTAAAGAAGTAAACTTCATTTGTTTGTTTGGAGTTAGTTGTTGAGGTGTTTCTCGGCCTCCGCGCTCACGAACAGTCTGATCATTTCACGTGTGCCTCTTTAGAGAAGGTCTGTTGTGACACCAGCACACATTACAAAATGAAGCCTCTCTTAAAAGCCAGAAATCTCTGTAAGCCTACCTCGAGCAGCATGCTGTTATCCGGTTAAGGGGATTTGAGTTAGACTCTCTCTCTCTCTCTCTCTCTCTCTCTCTCTCTCTCTCTCTCTCTCTCTCTCTGTGGTGTAGGCGATGTTGTCTTTCACAAATGGAATATTTGTCATTTCGGGATTATATAGAACATAAAAAGATCATCCAGAGTGAAGGGAAGGATGTGTTGAGCTGCGTTGATCTGTTGATACGTGCAGATGCATTTGTGCGAAAGTGAAAGCTTAAAGATAAGTGCTGCGGCCTCAGCAACTGCACAGCTGACCCTACATCAAACTCAGCGTTATCGTTTATGATGTGTGGAGCTGCATAATATGGACTAGGACTGCAACGATAAACACAAAATTCAAAATTTGGTTTGACATGATGTCACATGGTGTCTCGATATAATACATTTTTCAGTACAGCAAAAAATAAGGAGAGGTTGAATTTCGCTGCTATCAGAACAAAACCTCATATCTTCATTTTGGTTGTTTTTTTAGTTTTGGACGTAATTTGAAAACACCTGTTGCCCTTTACATTGTGTGTAAATTTCATAAAGAATGGATCAAAAGAAACGACCCAAAATGACTCGGAAAAAAGTCTGGTTCCATTGACTTACATTAAAAGTAAAGTAGTTTTTTTCTCCTATAAAGTTACCATTTTGGAGATACGAGGTTTTGTTCCGACAGCAGAGAAATGTTCCTCAGGTTCAATTCGATTTTCAATTTTCAGGCCAAAGTTCAATTCAATTTCCAATATTTTGTATGCTGAAAATGTTGTAAATGATTCTGCAGAACTCAGAACTCAGATTGGTTTGGCTTGGATAAATAAAAGTTCTCAAGCAGAACGTTTTCAGCCTGCTGTGATGCCTCTTATGAAACAAAACCCAATAATCACCCTAATAATTTGGAATTGGTTTATGAAAGCCTGAGTCATTTAAGTGGGTGCATGCACAACATAAGCCCTGCCCGCTCCCTGCCCACCTGTGGTGTGCGAGTGAGGGGCGAATACAGACTTAAACTTGTTTCAAATGTGATTTTTAAAAATGTATTGAAATCATTAGACCCTTAATATGGACAAAATATCAGACCTCTCTGGTGGAAATATATAATTGCACACAACGTGCAGAAGAACATTGTGTAAGGTGGGTTGTGCTTCGGACCCCTACCCCGAGCAGATTCATCTAATGATTGAAAATGAATTCAAAGAGAACTCAGTCAAAACTGGTGAAGGAGCGTCTTCTGAGGACGTGAGTGAATCATCTACTACTGTCATCACATCTTCATCAGTATAATGTTGATTTTGAGAACATTTGAGACCCAAACATCGAGCCAGACCTCTGTTTTGAGCCCGTGCATGTGACGTCAACATCTAAAGTCGTACGCCTCTGACTTATAAATGATTATTTCAGACTTTGCAAGGCGACTCACACACTCACCATATCGTCACTGTCCAAAGAAAAACAAGTATCTCCAAAATAGTAACTTCACAGGAGACGGCAAAAACTCTCTTCCGTTTTAACGAAAGTTCATGTAAAGAGATTTTATTCCAAAGTGATTTTGGAGCAATTCTATTGGTCCATTCATCATAAAATTCTCACACAATGTAAAGGACAGTCTGTTGAAATATTATGGAAAATACATCGACAATAATGGAGATACATGGTTTTCTTTGGACAGCGACGATATTTTAGCCTGTTGTTATTCTCCTCTCTCAGTAATGATGCATCTTTCAATTTTAACAAAACAATCTGACGTAGTGCAGCTTTAAGTACTGAGAACCCACAGAACTGCAGTTGAACATACCCAGTCCATTCAGCATCTATCAGGATGGGAAATTATGTTTGTACAGCTCTGTTCTTCTCTTTTTTTGGATCCTTTTGGTCTAAACTAAAACGCTAAAGCTCCAAAGTGAGAGGAGCGATCAACAGTAAAGCAGAACAGGCGCCGAACCAAAACAACACAATGACATCAAACCCAAAAAAGAGAATTAGGAACTAAATGTTAATGATAAAGTTCCCTCACTAATATAGTTGAGTAGAAGTAAAAGTGTTATTATTTGAAAAACTCAGAAAAGCACAAATCAGTCAAATTTTCGCTTAAGTATGTGTAACTGAGTAAATATAAAAAGTTGCCATCTTTTTTTATTTTTGCCAAATTCCTCTCCCCATTGTATTCATGGCCAATTCCACCTGCTAGCTAGTTCTCCCACTATTGCACAATGTTGGGAGGGTGGAACATGAAGTTCCTCCACATCTTTTCAAACGGCTGGTAATCATTAGAGCTCAACACACTTTTAGGAGAACACTAATTGCTAATTCTGTTATGTCAGCTAACAGATGCCTGTGTTTGCAAGGATCACATTAGCCACGTTTACATGCAGCCTGATAATCTGTTAATAATCCAACTAATACCTCAACTGTAATAGAAGACGTCCATGTAAACACCACTAGAATAGTCTAGCCAGATTAAGGCCATTCTGAATACAATTTCTATCCGACTGATCGAGGTGGATAATCCTGAAAATAATCTGTTAAATAGAAGAATAATATCCGTGTAAACGTCTGTATCTGATTACATTCCCTATCAGAAAGTTTAAGTCCGTTCTGATCATGTTCGTCACGTCAAAGTCACGTGAAAGTTTATACCGTTCAACATGGCGGAGCAGAAACTGGTCTGCAGAGGAGACGAAGTTTATGCTCTGATCTTTAAAAGACGGCGGTGGGACGGACGTCCAGCTTATGTGTCTCAGAACACGACGTCTTCCTCTCGGCCTTCTTTAATAAGGACATGTGAAGGACGTTTTCCTGAGTCTGACATCATTTTAAAGCAGTTAAAAACACAAGCGCTGCTCACTGCTGCTCGTCTCACTCTGACTGGACTTGCATGATGCTGGTTGTCATGGTAAACGTCTACACTAAGTGGTTCTCGCATGAGTGTCATTTTGGATCGGATTACTTGTAGTGAGCATGTAAATGAAGATTTTCCGGCAGATTGTTGAGTAGAGTGAGAATAAACACCTCAGTCTTAATCTATAATCGGAATGTATTCATTTCGATTGGTAAAAATCTTTACATTGTACCCACCCACACGGAGGAGACAGTTATACTCTCTTGGACTTACAGACGACTGTGGCATCATCAGGGATTTAATTTGAGATCTCTCAACCATAGGGCCAGTGCTTGGATGGTAAAACACTCAGTGATTGGTTAAAGGGCTCAACTGCAGCCTTCGTTGGTATTAATATCACAAAGACTATAGTCACAATAATTACTAACAAACTGTATATTGTGCAGACCTGCTGCGCTCTAACAGCAGGTATGAATCTGAAGAGAGAGAGAGAGAGAGAGAGAGAGAGAGAGAGTTAATGAACCCGATTTTTCTGGTGCCGTGACCCAGATTAATATTTAAGCTGCCTGTCAGGTCCAGAGAATGCTGTACGTAACGGGAGGTCAGAGTGAGGTGAGAGGGGTAGAGAGTACAAGTCTTGAACTAGAATCGTTTCTTCTTGCCTTTTCAAACCTAAACATTTGCTTTAAATGCTGTTCAAACTCAACTAAAAGCTCAATTAAAGGCAGCTTATTATTATTATTATTATGACATAAAGTCTGCAGGAGTTATAGACTCTGTTTTCTTCAGGAGTTGGGTCAGCATTCAAGTATCCTTCCTGTTCTGTTTGCATGATATGTCCACTGTGACCCCGTTTACACCTGGTCACTTCATGATTCCGGTATCTGGAATGTATCCTCATAAGATTTTATCCACATGCATTTACACTTGGTAGTCAAGTGCTTCTCCAGTTATTCGGACTGAGATCTGATTGCTGTGTGGGACGGAGTATGCAGATCTGCTCGTTATGTGGTAGCCAATCACCAATTATTCATTCAGTTTCTTTGTCTGCAGTGTGTTTTGCACAGTAGCGTCTGTCCATGTTGCTATTAAGCATTTCGTTTTGTCTGGACCTCAACCGAGTGTGTCCTTCATGAATACCTTCCTCACAGACACAGATCATGCACCCAGTGCTGCACTGCATGGGGAGGGGTTTTGGTTGTGCTGGGAGGAGTTTCAGTTGTACTGAGAGGAGTTTCGGTGGTACTGGGTGGAGTTTGGTTTTAATGGAAGGGGTTTTAGTTGTACTGGGAGGGGTTTTGGTTGTACAGGGGGGAGTTTGGTTGTAATGGAAGGGGTTTTAGTTGTACTGGGAGGGGTTTTGGTTGTACTGGAGGGAGTTTGGTTGTAATGGAAGGGGTTTTAGTTGTACTGGGAGGGGTTTCGGTTGTACTGGGGGAGTTTGGTTGTACTGGGGGGAGTTTGGTTGTAATGGAAGGGGTTTTGGTTGTACTGGGAGGGGTTTTGGTTGTACTGGAGGGAGTTTAGTTATGATGAAGGGTTTTAGTTGTACTGGGAGGGGTTTCGGTTGTACTGGGGGAGTTTGGTTGTACTGGTGGAGTTTGGTTGTAATGGAAGGGGTTTTAGTTGTACTGGGAGGGGTTTCGGTTGTATTCGGAGTAGTTTGTTCACATTTTAAGCATTGCTGGTATATTTTATTAGTACAGAGCAGCGCATTTCAGCTGTTAATGATAAAAAAAAGGTCTTAGGGTGGAGTTACTCTTTAAAGATAAATACTACAAGGTAAAAATGCAACCACCCTAATGCTTCACCCTACAGAAAGCCCACATGGCTCTTTGCTACGCTCAAAATAACTTGTTATTTTTCCGTTACTGTTTTTATCAGTTGCAGACAAACAATCCTGAAATCTGGGTGTGCTGCAGCCCCCTCAGCACCCCCACTTTCCATGACCCTGCTTGCCTATGTGGTTTCTGACACTGAATGACATATGGTAAGGTAAACATGGACAAAAGTACAGATAAAATTCAGACTGCTGCTGTTTTTATTCTGCACGGATACAGTCACAGAGTTCCCGTCACAACAGTGGAAGAACCCAAGTGACTGCTGAGCGTGTTGGAGGCCTGGCGGTGGAGTTTTTTGTGCTGGTTATATTATGAATGAACTGCTGCTTACAGTGCACTGACACTGTTTGATGAGAGATGATACTGCCACTGTAACCTTTCTATGCTCTCTCTCACTCTCTCTCTCTCTCTCTCTCTCTCTCTGTCTCTCTCTGTCTCTCTCTCCTATGGTTGTGATTAAGCCTTGCAGATTAGGGCCAAGTAAGTAAACACCATTAGCAGAGTGTGCGAGCCAATCAGAGCGAGGAGCATCACGTCCCCTGTGACACTCTGACCTGCTGCAGGAGTCTGCGTGGGTTTCCACAGCAACCTACTGTAATGACACACGCTCAGAGAGAGAGAGAGAGAGAGAGAGAGAGAGAGAGAGAGAGAGAGAGAGAGAGAGACTTTGTTGTTTGCTTTGCTGTTGCTAAGTGCAGGTACAGCTTTATACAACTTATTCTCTGCTGAATTTGTCTGTTTCTTCAAAAATAAGCAAACAAACACAACTGTAAGGGCCGATATGTAATAATGTATGTAATAATATGTCCTATACGCATCATCATATATATTATCATCATAGTCTGGTCCTTGTGACTCCAGTAATACTTTGCTATTCTACTCTGCTACATAACGTTGACATATGATGTCATTACATGTCATAATGCTGTCGTGAGTTGATAATGATTAACATCGTAGTCGCTAACTTGAGTGCAGTTAGCAAAAAATAGCATGTGACATAAGATGTGATAACATCAAACGTTATGATATTCGTCAAGACAGTTATCGGTAATAATAACATGACACTGTTATATTGCTGGACATATTCGGTCATGACAACTCATGACACCATATGACATCTTCCTTAACATGTTTGTGATGGTGTTATGTAGCAGGGTTCAAGTAAAGTGTGACCAAAATGTACTTAACTGTGATTGGAAGTTAATCAAACCACTTTTTTCCAAGTAATTTTGGACCATTTCCAAAAAACAAACAAAAACAAACAAAAAAAACATAATTTGAGACATAAGGTTTTGTCCTGAAAGTGACTATATTAACCATATATTATATTTACCACAGAGATTTGAGACAGACATCGATAATTTGGAGACTAATGGACTTATTTGCATTTATAATCACTCCAGCTGGTTTCCTGATACGTTTAATCTGCAGTGAGAAACTGACAAACACTAAAAAGTCACGAAGCTGAAGTCGCTTCTCATTCACCAGCTTCTTGTTCAAATTTCCCGTTCCACCTTAAATGGTGAAGCAGTTATACTCCGGCACATCAGGCCCCATTTAAGGTGGAACGGGTAAATTCGAACAAGAAGCTGGAGAATGAGAAGCGACTTCAGCCTCATAAAAACTGAATTTTGAGAGACATTTTACAAGAAACTGTTTCACTTTTGAGGAAAAGTTTCCTGCTGGAGATGTGAGAAAAGCGACTATAGCTGAGCTAAAGCTTAAAGCAGAGCAAACTAAGTCTGCTTTTTCGTTCATGTTTTTTAGCCTATACTACTACATCAGCACATACTGAGACATATTTATAGCCAAGATGGTAAAATGGACATAAAATATTGTGGCTCCCAAGTTGGGTTGAGTTTTGTTTAAAGGACAAAAAGGCTCTTCGTAACATTTGGGTTGCGACCCCTGGACTAAGGGATAGAAAGAGGTTGGGAAGTGGTGATGTAGAAATGAATTATGACTCTTTTTGCTTCACAAAACCACAAAAATATTTTTCCCTCAGGGGAAAAGTGAATTACGGTGCTGCCAGATGAATAAAGTTAAATATTTTTATACATATTCATCCAAAACCTGTCCTAGTGAGCTGTTCAGCGTCACTTCCCTGCTAAAACAAGTCCGGCTGATTTGAGACCAGCAGTGCCTCGTGAACGAGTCCTGACAGAGCGTTTCTCTGAGTGAATGTGTCTCAGTGTGGCACGGCGGCGGTGTGCGTGTCCAGCGTTTGGCTGCAGGCGTTGTGTAAGGTCCTGCTGTTTGTGTTACGTAAACTTAGGCCTGTGGTAGATTTGCTTGTTACGACTAAATGGGCCTCTAATCCTGACTCCGCTCTCACGCTCATCAATCCCTGTCACTTTATCCTCACCTCACTGCTCTGGGGTCAGCGCTGCGCCTCGACTCGGCCGCGTCTGATACCGCTTTGAAACGTGTGGGTTCTGACTGACCTGTTCAGTGCGGTGGACTGATCAAACGGATGTGTTTGTGTTTCTGAAGAGCTGCAGATGACCTGAAATGGATCTCTCTCTCTCACTCTCTCTCTCGCTCTTCTTTCTCTTTCCCTCTCTCTCTTTCTTCTCTCTCTGTTTCTTGCTCTCTTCTCTGGCTCTCTTGCCTCTCTCTTTTCTTTTTGCCTTCTTCTTTCTTCTTCTTTCACTGTCGCTCTTCATCTCCCTCTATTTTGTCCTTTTCCCAATTCTCTCTCTCTCTCTCTCTCTCTCTTTCAGTCTCTCTTCTCACACTTTCTCTCTCTTTCTCTGTCTCTTCTTTCTCTTTCCCTCTCTCTCTTTCTTCTCTCTCTCTATTCTCTCTCCCTCCATTCTTCTCTCAATCTGTTCCTGTCTCTCTTCTGTCTCCCTTCTTCTCTCACTCTCTCTGTCTCTCTTCATCTCCCTGTATTTTGTCCTTTTTCCAATTCTCTCTCTCTCTCTCTCTCTCTTCTTTTTCCTTCCCTAATTCTTTCTTCTCATTCTATTTCTTGTCCTCTCTTCTCTCTCCCTCCCTCCTTCTCTCTCAATCTCATCCTGTCTCTCTTCTCTCTCTTTTCTTTCTTCCTTCGTCTTTCTTCCCTCTCTCTCTCTATCTCTTTCTCTCTTTTCTTTCTTCCTTCTTCTCTCACTCTCTTTCTGTCTCTCCTCATCTCCCTCTATTTCTTCCTTTTTCTGACTCTCTCTCTCTCTCTCTCTCTCTCTCACTCTCTCTCTCTGGCTAGTTGGCTGCCCGGTCCGGATGGCCTTAATATGGGCCTCCAAATTTATCTCCCCTCACAGCATGTGGAGATCAGAAAAAACAGCTTACTTGAAGATAAGCACAGGCAAATGTGTTCTCAGGGAGCAGAGAGATCGGTGGGTGACTCGTAGATCTGTTGTGTAGATTTGTATTTGTTTGAAATGGAAACAAAATAGTACATCATCTCCACTCTCTTAGTCTCTTAGACCATCATGGACCATTGTGATCTGATCCGATCCCACAGCAAGCAACCTAATGAGATGTGTACAGTACTACACAACCTTAGGCCTCCTTAGAACATTCTTTAAAACTGTGTATCTGGGCAGTAAGTGTGCTTTTGCATGTAACATAGTATATGAAACTTGGAAAAACACATACAGAACCTCTCCTGGATCAGCCCAGGATCTGTAGTGTCCATATGATACCTGTTTGGGGTAATAAGCCCTCATTATGTTAAATCAGGTGTGCTGCTGGAGCTAAACTGAGGAGAAGAAGAACCAAACCTGTGTTCTTCTAACCACCATAGAGAACATTTCAAAGGGTGGCTCTTTGAAGAATAATTCAGAACCTTCACATCATGTAAACATTTCATAACAATCAAACGTTCTTCCAAGGACCCTATTCCCAAGCCAGGAACCATTTAGGAACCATTTAGGAGCATTTACCTCCATCCGAGTAGGTCTCCGTGCCGTATCCGTCCTGCAGCCCATTATTCCAGGTCCCCTCGTATTTCCCGCTGGCCCCCGTGCTCTCCCGGACCCCGTATCGCCCCTTAAATCCATGCGTCCACTCGCCCTTGTACACCCACTTGCCCTTGTTCTCCAGGCCGATGCCGTGGCGCTTGCCCTGCGCCCACGTGCCCTGGTAGGTGTTGCCGCTGGGCCAGGTGTAGACGCCCAGCACCTCGAAGCCGTGGCTCCAGGAGCCGGCGTACTCCCCCTGGCCTTTGGGGCCCGTGCAGATGCCGTGGCCGTGGGCCTTGCCTTCCTCCCACCCTCCGCAGTAGGACCCCCCATCATCAAAGTTGAACCTGCCCCCAGTGGACATGCATGAAATAGGTTTTGGCAAATACCCCAAACCTCAAAACGAAAAGAAAAGAGAGGGAGAAAAGTGCAAAACAAATTGAATTGGAAAGAGTTGGGGGGGTAGGGTCCAGGTAGTGGTGGAGGGGGGGGCTGGGTTTGGGAGGGGTAGGAGTGAGGAAGACTGCAACAAACACTTCTGCAGAAAACAACCACAAGAAACCGAAATATACCCAAAGCTTAAAAAGAAGAGAAAGAAAAAAGAGGGTGAAAGAATGAAAGAAAACAGACTGGGATGGTGGTCGGGGTGGGTGGGGAGTCTGGGGTGCTTAAAAGAAAGAAAGCTCCTGCTCAACAGCTACAGAAAACAAGAAGAAGAACCTCAAAAAAGAGACCTAAAGAAAGGAACAGAAGGTTCTACAGGGATCTGGATGGTGGAGGATGGAGGGGGGCAGAAAGAAGGAAGACACTGAAACAAAATCTGCTGTCCAACAGTTGCAGAGAACCTCAAAAGAGATGCTAAAGAAAGAAACTGGAGGTTCTGAGGGATCTGGATGGGGTTCCAGGTACTCAGGGGAGGTAGTCGAGGATTTGGGGGGGTGTCAGGAGGGGGGAGAAAGAAGGAAGAGGCTGAAAGCGACGCTCCCGTCCAACAGTTGCAGAAAACAAGTAGAAGAACCTCACAAAAAAGAGGCTAAAAGAAAGAAAGAGAAGGTTCCAGGGCAGCAGAGACCCAGGAGGATCAACACACGCTTCCTCACACCATCCTTCTCCCAGAGCGCTGCTTGTTATTCATTCCTGAGCCGGTCTCCTGCGGCCGCCTCTTGGAGACGGAGGAAGGCCCTGCAGCAGCCATGCGTCTTCTCCGGGCGACACACCGGCGCGCCGCGGAGCTTTCGGCCCAATCCAAAAACAGGTACGCTCTCAGAGCCTCCGGGCCCCACCTAGAAACCTGCGATTCCGCCCGGAGATTTGCTCAGGCAGCGTTCAGGCTGCGTTCACGCCTCTACAAACATCACGGCTCTTCTGGCAGGAGCCAACCCCCTCCTCCTCCCGCCTCCCCAACATGCTGCAGACGCAAACGGATGCTGACGGAGAGAGAGAGAGAGAAAAAAACACCCCACTGAGAGCGTGATCGAGCGAGAGATCTGCCTGATGCAGTCTCCTGATGGAAACAGCCAGCGATCCAACGATATGATATAAATCCGTTCTTCTTCTCGCTCTCTCTCTCTGTCTTCTCTCTCTCTCTTCTCCCTCGTTCCTCTCCTCCTCCTCCTCCTCCTCCTCCTCTGCGCTCTTTTAGGTCGACATCAGAATCCCGTGCCTCCGTCTGTGCATCGGCGAGGGATCTGGATTCGTCGCTCTGGTTTTAGCCCGTCCCCCCCTCTCCGATCCTCGCCTGGTTTTCATGTATCGCTGCTTATCTCTTTTTTCCCTGCGCTGTCGTCTTATTCCCCCTCTTCTGTCCGTGCGCTCTCTCTCTCTCTCTCTCTCTCTCTCTCTCTCTCTCTCTCTCCCTCTCTCTCTGTGGTGTCTCTCAAATCTGCTCATTACAGGAGGACTGTTCCAACGCAGCCAAACACATGCCCCCCCTCCCCCTCGCATGCACTGACTCTCTACCTCCACTTAAAGAGACAGATTCACCACACACACAATCCCTCTCTCTCTCTCTCTCTCTCTCTCTCTGTCTCTCACCCGACTTAAAGAGACAGACGCTCTCTCTCTCTCTTTTTCTCTCTCTCTCTCTCTCTCTCTCTCTCTCTCTCTCTCTGTCTGTCTACCCCAGGGAGTAGATATTGCAGATTGCTTTTCCTAATTGCCCAGCTTATATACCCCACCCCCCCCAAACTCTCCTCTCTCTCTAAAGCACAGACGTTCTACGTACACATCGGCTAATGATAGCCTTTAGCATCAGACACTGCATTAACTGCCTGTGTGCAGGTGTGGGGAGTTGAGTTTATTGTTATTAATGTAAGTCATTAATAGTGCACCTTTTCATTTTCCGTTTTATGGCTCTTTCGGTCCCACTTTATATTGAGCATCTGTAATAACCGTGTAGTTACACATTAACGACACATGCAACAACTGTGTAAGGTAATGATGATGTATTCACTGTTACAGATGGATTACAGCAGTACAGCTTGTGTAAATACACATGTATCTGCTTCAGTTTTTACTCATGTAATTACACAAATGTGTCTTGACAATCACAACTGCGTAGTGTAACAACATATTAATTACTGAATGGTGTAATTACATATGTGTAATAGAGTAAACTGCTGTTTTTCCTGCAACATTTTTTTTGTATTTTAACAGGAGGGGTGTAATTAGGTGGACAGCAGGTGGACATATATTTTATAAGCCACTAAAATTTGGCTTGTAAATAAAAAAAGTTGTAAATTAACCCTTGTGTGTTGTTTAGGTCGGTGGGAACCATTTTCAGTGTTTACCAAAAGAAAATATGATGCGATGTTTTATAATTTCAACCTCAGATTTCTTGGCCTTTGTTCATTTTCTGTGAAGAACACATAAAATAACCCAGTTTCAGTGTCTTCACTCTGTTCACCCCCCACACATTTCTTTTGTTCCAATCATCATGAAATTTACACACAATGTAAAGGGCAACAGGAAATATGTCAAAAACTGAAAAACATCAAAAAATGGAGATACAAGGTTTTCTTCCGACAACAGCGATATAATAGGCAGATATAAAACAGGAATAAAAACAGACATAAATTAAGTAGAAATAGAAAAACAAACATAAATTAAGTAAACTATGAGAGAGTTGGAATAAAAGTATGTCTATTGCATATTTACATAGCATATAAGACAGATTTCTTGTATTTACATGAGAGCAGGTATGAGGTAGTTACAACACAATGAATATAAACATAACTATGAGTATTAGCAGTGTTCACAGTCTAAAGTGCATAGGGAAAGTGTCATTAAGGACCTTAATCCCTGTTTTCTATCCAATTAGATTAATCTTGCATGCATGTACTAAATATTTTCAATGAAAAACCTTCCAGCATCCAATAAACGACTGCATTTCTCAAGAAAATTTGCTTGAATCAGAGAAACTTACCAAGCAGAAGCTAACAACCAAGCGAAAGCTAACCTGGCAGGTATAACAGAGCTAACAAACTGTCTGCCTCTCTGACAGTTCGTCTGTTCGTCCAACCATGTTAACATTTGGCAGGAAAGTGAATGAGAACCTGACCTTCTTGAAGATACATTAAAGCTGGATAATGTTAGTGAGACATAGACACAGCAGGGGTCTCCAACACAACCCGTCTGCAGACCATTTCATTTCTCTTTTTTCTTATTTGCGCTGCTCTGTTTGGTTCTGTTTCAGTGGAGTAGATTGAAAGTGTTGGCTAGAGGGATGTCAATCAAGCATGCTGATTAGAATATTAACTCATTAAATGGCCAACGTTTTATTAGAAACTTCTAAAAGCTAAGAATAACTCAGCTAGTTTGCATTGAATCCCGCATAGTTACTGAATAATAAGCCTTAGAGCATAATAAGCCTGGGATTTAAGGGGTTAAGTTCTCAGATAGGTGTGATGTGTTTTATTAAATTTCTCATTTTTTAAATCAAACTGATAAACATTTATTATTCAATCTTAAAGCTGTAAGTTTGTTTTGTTAAAACAGATAAAGTGTCATTACTGAGTGAGGAGAATAAAAACAGGCTAAAATATGGTGAGTCGCCCTGTAAAGTCTGAAATAATCATTTAAAAGTCAAGAGGTGTCGGGTCGGGAGTTTTTTACACCACAGCGTATATCTTTACATATTAACGTCACACGTACAAGCTCAAAAAGAAGGTCCGGCTCGATGTTTAGGTTTCAAGCGATCTCTGAATCAACATTATACTGATAAAGATCTGATGACAATAGTAGATGATTCACTCACATCCTCAGAAGACGCTCCTTCACCAAGTTCAGACTGAGTTCTGAGTTCATTCAATCATCAGATTCATCCATTTGGGGAAGGGGTCCGAAGCTCAACGCACGCTGCAAAATATTCTTCTACACGTTAGGTGCAGTTACACGTTTTCACCAGAGAGGTCTCCAAATCCCCAAAACGTGCATAGTGTAGCTTTAATATCAAATATGTTTAATATAATATAAGTTCCATGGGACTTAGCGTATAGATACTTTGTATTCAGAAAGAGTACATTTGAGTCAGGGAGGCATATGAGTGAATATCATTGTGACATCCTTTCATATAAATAAAGAGAATAAACTGCCCCACAAACAAGTGAAACGTCAGCATCATAACAAACGTCATAACAAACCTTCTAAATTCATCTCATTCATCAAAGAAGTGTGGGCTAGAGGGGTATAAAGCCCACCAGCATTGGGCTGTGGAGCAGTGGAACTGTGTTCTCTGGAGTGATGGAGATCCAACCAGTACCTTTGGGATGAGTTGGAGTGATCCAGAACTGACCATCCAGCATCAGTACCTGACCTCACTAATGCTCAATCAAATCCTCACAGCAATGTTCCAACATCTAGTGTAAAGCCTTCCCAGAAGAGTAGAGGCTGTTACTGCAGCAAAGGGGGACAAACTCACTATTAATACCCTTCAGTTCAAAAGAAACGTTGGATGAGCAAAACTGTGTCTACAAACTTTTGGACACATAATTAATAATTTAAACATTTACAAAATAATCTGCAGTGTTGGTGCAGATGGTTACTTTGTGATGTGGCATTGGTTCCCTTTTCCACTCTTTTACCACGCATAGAACATGACATTACATACTAGTGCAGAGGGTTATGCTTAGCACAAATAATAGCAATAATTATTATATTGTATATCATGGTACTGGTATTGTTAGCATAGTGGAAAATATCATGAAATAATGTGAATTCATATCTGCTTCGCTTAAGTTGAGGTGGTTGAGGTGGTGTGTTGTGTACAGTGTCATTTGCAAGGTCAGGTGTGTGTGTTTCTGTTTGTGTGTGTGTGTGTGTGTGTGTGTGTTTCCTGTCAATTACAGCAGATCAGCTCCGACTGTGTGAGGTAAAAATACTCTAAGACTCAAAGCTCCTCCTGAACAGACATTAAAGCCCAGACAAAACAGGTCAGACTGAATCACTGACCCAGGATCAGCATGGCTCCTCCACATTATGATAATGCAGTTATAAACACAGCTATCATTGGCCTGTCCATGCTCCGCCCACAGATGCTTTCAGTTGTAGCTGCTCCTGCAAGGATGGACAGTGTTTACAGCATGTTGTAAAAATCCCAAACCTAAAGAGTTCAGTTCTACTTCTTTTCTCCTTCCTAGTTTTTTTTGCAGCAGTATCTAAAAAAATTGACTTAGTATCTCAAAATATTGATTTACTATGTCGAAATAATGGTTTAGTATCTCACAGTGACTTAATTTGTCAAAAATGTGACCTATTGTCTAATTATATTGATTTAATATGTCAAAAATAATGGCTTAGTATCTCATAATGAATTAATATGTCAAATTAATTATTAATTTTCTCAAAAAATATTGATTTACCATGTCGAAATAATGACTTAGTATCTCGTAATAATTACGTATTATGCCTAAAATAATTACTCACTTTCTTGTTATTTATTATCTCCCTATTTCAACATAGTATGTCAAAAATATTTCAAAATACTATGTCAATATATTGATATATTGCTGTCAGAAACAGAGAAGGAGAAAAAAAAAACAGGTGACTTCTCTACACTCTTAAAAAAGATGGTTCTTCAAGGGTTCTTTAGTAAAGACAGTGGTTCTATATGGAACCATGGACACTCAAAGAACCATTTGCATGAAATCGTTCTTCAGATTGATGAAGAATGTGTTGTATATGGTTCTATATAGAACCCTTTTGAAAAGGGTTCTACATAGCACCTAAAAGGGTTCTTCTATTGCTGCAATGTCAAGCTTGTAACAATAGCAGAACCTTTTTTGGTGCAAAATAAAACCATACAACACATTCTCTATCAATCTGAAGAACGATTTCACCACACAGAGAACCGATTAAGCATGCAAATAGTTCTTTTAATTGTCTGTGGTTCTATATACAACCACTGTCTTTACCAAAGAACCCTTGAAGAACCATCTTTTTTAAGAGGGTAGAAAAGTTTGGAGCTCAGATTTGCTGCATAATGATGAGTCTCGTGTTTCTATGATATAAACTGAGTCTGTTCTACAGTTTCTCATTAGGCTGAATGAATAACTGACTCTAAATGTAGGTATTGTGATATAAACTGAGTCTGTTCTACAGTTTCTCGTTAGGCTGAATGAATAACCGACTCTAAATGTAGGTATTGTGATATAAACTGAGTCTGTTCTACAGTTTCTCATTAGGCTGAATGAATAACCGACTCTAAATGTAGGTATTGTGATATAAACTGAGTCTGTTCTACAGTTTCTCATTAGGCTGAATGAATAACTGACTCTAAATGTAGGTATTGTGATATAAACTGAGTCTGTTCTACAGTTTCTCATTAGGCTGAATGAATAACTGACTCTAAATGTAGGTATTGTGATATAAACTGAGTCTGTTCTACAGTTTCTCATTAGGCTGAATGAATAACAGACTCTAAATGTAGGTATTGTGATATAAACTGAGTCTGTTCTACAGTTTCTCATTAGGCTGAATGAATAACTGACTCTAAATGTAGGTATTGTGGTATAAACTGAGTCTGTTCTACAGTTTCTCATTAGGCTGAATGAATAACAGACTCTAAATGTAGGTATTGTGATATAAACTGAGTCTGTTCTACAGTTTCTCATTAGGCTGAATGAATAACCGACTCTAAATGTAGGTATTGTGATATAAACTGAGTCTGTTCTACAGTTTCTCATTAGGCTGAATGAATAACTGACTCTAAATGTAGGTATTTTGGTATAAACTGAGTCTGTTCTACAGTTTCTCATTAGGTTGAATGAATAACCGACTCTAAATGTAGGTATTGTGATATAAACTGAGTCTGTATTGAGTATTGATAGGTCAATTGATCCTAGATCAGCACATATCACACACACACACACAGGCCTCGTTCTCATTCACACGGCCTCGCGTTGGCAGGCGAACCTCTGTGTTCGTTTGAAGCAAGCTGTGCGAGCTCCACTTTGGCTAGCAGAGCCGCTTCAGCTGAATCTCGCCACTTCAGCTCCAGCCTGCTGTTCACTTGATTAGCATTAGTGCAGGACGGGGGAGTTTATGAGCACGGCTGGGCATGCAGAGCGTGGGAGTGAGAGAAAGAGAGAGAGAGAGAGAGATAGAGGGAGAGAAAATGCAGAGGAGGTTGTGAAGCACGACAGGTGTCTCCTTAGGAAGGGAGCGTTTTTGTTAAGCGCTCTTGTAAACACCGAACACAGGAAATGAGGCTGTTTGACTATGAATGTCCAAAAAAACTAGGACTAATGAAGGGGGCAGTGTGTGTGTGTGTGTGTGTATGTGTGTGTGTGCGTGTGTGTCTGTGTGTGTGTGTCTGTGTGTGTGTGTGTGTGTGTGTGTGTGCGTGTGTGTGTGTGTGTGTGTGTGTGTGCGTGTGTGTGTGTGTGTATGTATGTATGTGTCTGTGTGTGTGTGTGTGTGTGTGTGTGTGTGCGTGTGTGTGTGTATGTATGTATGTGTCTGTGTGTGTGTGTGTGTGTGTGTGTGCGTGTGTGCGCGTGTGTGAGGTGTTCTGGCCCAATCGATAAAAAATTAACAAAACAAAAACAATATTGATTTTAAGTGGTGATATTTGACGGATAACTGGATAGATTTGAATGCAGTACTAAATTAAAGAGAATCCTGCAGCGTCCCGACTGAAATAATCATTTTTATTTATATAGCAGCTGAAGGACTTTACAGACAGGTGATAAAGCTTAACAGTAATACAAGAAATTGTAAGTATTAATTTAGAATCATATAAGAAAATTACACAGATCAAATTTTATTTTTTTTGCAACTGTTTTATTTGATGTTAATTCCTTTACTTTTCTATTCTAGTATAATTTTCATTTTCTTATTGCTTACTATCTAAATATTTTATTGATATTTTATAACCGTTTTCTGTTTGAGCTGTTACAGTTATCTACACAGTGTAGATGGATAGATATATAGATAGATAGATAGATAGATAGACAGATAGATAGACAGACAAGCAGATAGACAGATAGATAGTCAGACATACATACAGACAGACAGACAGATAGATAGATAGATAGATAGATAGATAGATAGACAGATTTTAAAACATTCGGTTATGAAAAGGTACAAATACGAACTTTTCACCTGGAAAAACTTATTTAAGGTTCACAATCAGACCTTAAACCACTGTTGTACCTTCAAGGGAACATTTACACTGTTTGTACCTTGATGAATGAAACATGTACCTGCACAGAACCTTTATTACTAACAGTGTTGGGTTTCAGTCACATGATTTTTCTGTTGTGGCCGCCATATTTGGGACCAAATTTCTGGCTTTGCTGCTCCACATGAACGTAGCTAGAGGTCAAAGATGGCTAAAATTACTCTCCTTACTCTGAAAGAGAAAAACGTTACCTTGACTAAGTCGATAAAGTGGGCTGTGATCCTTATACAGTTTCCCCTGAACTCCTGGTTCCACTTAAACTGGCGGAAAGCTACCGAATTTGTGTTTTCCTGATATTTGTATTGATCTCATACTCAGCCCCTCTCCCTATTCTGGAGGGTCTCTCACAGCGTTTAAAAGCACAGAAGCCCACCGGCTCTTCACGTCAGGGTGGGTAAAGGATCCCATGGTGCTGCATAAAGAGGAGAAACACTCCGTCATCATAGGAGGGAAACGACATCAGCTAATTAACACAGATGTGATCAATGCTGGCCTTTAGATAACTTTAGCTAATGTTAACAGCCGAGAGGTAAACAGTCGCCCCCCTAACGGAGCTGCAGACAGCTGGTATAACTTCACTCTCTGTTTCTGGAGATTTAAATGTGGTTTGGCGTTAAATATCAGACTGAATGTCGTGGGTCGGAAAACGACGTCGTGTTTCGACAGATGTGATTCTGTAAGTTTGCTAGTGCAGTTAGTTCAGAGTTCAGCTCCAGTCCTGAAACCCCTGCACTGCATAACTGTGGTTTCCTGGTTAAAATACCTGATATTATTAGCTAATTAATCCCTTCTTGAGCTGAACGAGGTGTAAACAGCAGAGAGAAACACTAAACTATACAGTGCAGCGGCTCCAAGCCTGGAGTGAAAACACTGAATTAAAGGTCTGTGTAGTCTTTCGGGTTCTGTCGCGTCGTGCAGGTGAATCACTCACAAAACAACCAATTGAAGGCATCGTGCAGCGCAGTCACTCCCTGATTCGGCCCTCAAAATGGCGCCGTCTATACAGTGTGACGTCACGCAAAACACAAGAATAGAAACATGAACAGCCAAAGAACCATTTGCATGTTTCGTTGCATGTTTAAATGGTTCTCCAGATCAATGGAAGACTTTGAAAAGGGTTCTCTATAGCAGCAAAAAGGGTGCTGCTGTTGTTACGATGTCAGGTTTGTAACAGTAGTAGAACCCTTTTTGGTAGTAACCCCAGTCTCTGCGCGTCTCTGACTTATGTGCAGGTTCGTCACGTTTATATCTCAGATATGACCTTAATTTGGGCCTCAACCTTTAAGGCCTGCGGTCATTCTGACAGCCAGTGAGTGTTTCTGGGTCTGGAGTTCATCAGAAAATCATGCTTTGTAACCAAAGTTGGCTGTTCAGGCTCTTTGAGAACACAGAGCACGCTGACTCATGTGGCCCTGTGGCACAAACCAGAGGCTGTCAGTGAAAATTTGGACTTATTTAATTAGTGGCCTGTCGGTGTGCTTTTAACTCCCCTTATTTAGAGAAGCAGCAGCAGGGAGAGGCAGACTTCACAGCCTGGCCTGCTCTTTCTGTCCATCCCAGGGCCTGGATCCTTGTGATCACACAGTTTAAAAAAAAAAAACTGCATTATACAGCCATAGATTTGGTTCAGAGACAAAGCAGATGAGTATGTATGTGCAACCTATGGCTTCAATCCTGGACCCCAGTATCACAGTCATACTTTAATCCTTTAAAAAGATTCAATAAAGACAAATCTGCAGGTTTTGTGGTCTGTCTTAATATAGTAAAACCCAATAAACTTCAGATAAAGATAAAATTGCGCCCTCTAGTAATTTTCTGCAGCGTGTTTGGTAAGGAGAGAGCTAGCAGCACCCTCTAGTGGTCACATAAGAGAAGTGCAGGATCACTCAGGAAAATAATTCTTACAGTTTTGACTTGTAATAAGCATCGTGTTTTAGTAAGAGTCATGATTCTTACAGATGTATAACAAATGTGCTGTTTTATAATCTACTTACACCTGCAGAGAATATGTGTGCCTATTATTTCAGCAGGTCGGCACTGTAGCGTAGGTACAACGCAGCCTCACAGTCAGTGGCCGATCATCTGAGGAAGGTTTTCTGCTCGGTTTTGATCACGTTGCCAAGTTAAAACTGCCGACTGCTGTTTTGAAGTAGACTTTAAGAGGAAATGAGTAAAGCCGACCGAGTATGGTGAACTGGAATGTACCACAACAAACCACAATCTAACAATGTGGAGAGTCAAAATAACAGAGTTACATAACAACGTTGTGAAATAAAATCTTACAGGACTGTTGATGCAGTGTTTCCCAGTCAGACTCCCACAGTCTTCCTGTCCGCCGTGTGTTTTAGTAGAATTTTGCACTTTTTATGATGTATAATAATAATATTATAATACATCATAATTCATCATCATTGTGTCTGTGAAAAGCAGCATACAAATAAATTTTACCTACTTGTCTACTTATTTTATACTCCACCCCCCTCCACAGACAGATAGACAGAAAGACAGACAGATAGACAGATAGACAGACAGACAGACAAACAGATA
>NW_023494788.1:797500-872500 GCF_904425465.1 Colossoma macropomum | reverse complement strand
TTTAACGGATTCTTAAAGCGAAAAGCTGCAAAGTTTGTTTGTGAGCGCCGAACGGAGGTTCAGCTAAAATGGAAGCCGGAGCAGTGACCGCCGTGCTGGGCTGAGCCGGACGGGCGGCGGCGGAGGGGCTGTTCCGTGGCCGACCGGAGTGGGGATGTGGGCCGGGCTGGACGAGTCCCAGAGCTCGGCTAGCGTTAGCTTTAGCCTGAGGGGCTGAGAACGCTGGTATACGCTCAAGCTACCTTCACGTTCCACGCGCCGCACGCGCTTTAGTTTTACATGTTTAAATAATGTGACCGTTAGTGTGTAAACTGAGCGGGGGAAAAAAAACGGTTTGAAAATTTGAATAATGCGACCGTTAGTGTGTAAACTGAGGAAAAAAACGGTTAGAAAATTTAGGTAATCTGACTCTTAGTGTGTAAACTGAGAGGGAAGAAAACGGATTGAAATTTGAATAATGAAAGCTGGTGTAAACTGAGGGGGAAAAAAACGGTTTTATATTTGAATAATGAGACTGTTTTTGTTTAAAGTGAAGAGAAAAAAAGACCAGATTAAAACCTGATGGATTTGCTTTCTAGTGGGAATTGGCTTAATGGTCATCATTGGAGCCCTCTAGTTTCCTGTAGGACGCCTTTAGATCCCATTAGGAAACAGTGCAGCTGAAATCAGAACACCTGTTAAACCATTAGAGTCCTTTACACTGTGATATTAACCCATCAGGAAAAACACAAAATACCAACAGAACAACAACAGAAACTTTCTGTCTTTTTCAGCAGGTCTTAGTTTCTTACACAGTCTTTTACAGTAATGCGTATGAAGCGTATAAACGGGATAATTGCCACACGCTTTTAGAGTTTTATGTGTATTTTTTTAATAATGACACCATGTTAAAAGTATAAACTGAAGGAGGAGAGAAAAAAGTGCTGTTGTTCATTCAAATGTTGATTCCGTTAAGTGTGATTGTGAGACTTTGTGACTATGTTCATGGAAGTTGGGGGAGTTGTTGAAGCATTAACTAAGTGTGTCAAAGACGTGTTTGCCTGAACGCTGGTTAAAATGGTGGAGGGTCGGTGCTGCCTGCAGAGGGAGGGGGTTTACCGCTGGTTCTCTGGGCTGAACTCAGCGCAGCGGGCCGAGTTCCTCTGCGGCCTTCTGGACCTCTGCGTACCGGTCGAGTTGCGCTTTCTCGGCTCTTGTCTGGAGGACTTGGCCCGCAAGGACTACCACTCCCTCCGGGATGCGGAGATAAAGGCGAACAACCCGGCCGACCTGGCCCACCTCACCAACATCACGGATGAGGTGGTGCGGAGCAAACTTCTCGTGTCCCTGGCGCTGCTGAGCTCGGATAACCGGGCGGCAGCGGCGGTGTTGTTTCGCACCCTCACACACATCGACGCCGTCATCCACAACTACGGACTTCAGCTGAACGATGGCCGCACTGGGGAGCAGTTCCTGCTGCTCTTCACCATGGCCTCCAACCACCCGGCCTTCAGCTTCCATCAGAAGCAGGTGCTCCGCCAGCAGCTCACCCAGATCCAGGAGATCCTGCAAGTGACCGGGGTGGAAACGGCACACGGTGGGACCAGCGGCAGTTTACCGGCGTCGGCCATCCCCGCCTTCCTGAGCCCGTCTGGACACATCCCCTACCGGGGAGGGCCGTGTCCCTGCTGCACAAAGGTAGGACTTCACAGTATGGACGAGAAATATCAGACCGCGATTGTGGTGGTCATCGTGGGGTCGATCTAACGTCCAAAAGTGTTCAGAGATCCCTTAACCTTAGTGAATTCAGCTTCTTTAAGGGTGCATCTGTTACTATCACACATGTTCAGTTGTGCCTCCACAGCTTATAAGGTCTCCATAGAGAAGCATTGCCAGCTCTGGAGCAGCCGCACGTGAGTCTAAGGTCAACTTAAGGCTAAAGGGGTATAAAGATTCCCAGCATTGGGCTGTGGAACAGCGGGTGGAGCTCCATCCAGTACCTTTGGGATGAGTTGAAGTGATCCAGAGCTGACCATCCAGCATCAGTACCTGACCTCACTAATGCTCAATCAAATCCTCACAGCAATGTTCCAACATCTAGTGTAAAGCCTTCCAAGTAGAGTAGAGGCTGTTACTGCAGGAAAGGGGACAAACTCACTTTTAATACCCTTCATTTCAGAAGAAATGGTGGATGAGCAGGTGTCTACAAACATTTGGACATATAGTGTATTAAAAGCACACTGGTGAACCTGAGGTGGTCAAGCATTACTTTTACCAGTTTACCAGTTGATGTTCAACTGTGGAACCAGTTAGCACAGCTCACTTGATTAATCAGAGACCTAAGAACCTCATTTAGAAGGTCTGAGGTTGGTCAGGATAATCAACAAATTTGTAGGCATGATATCTTTTACTGATGACACTTCTCAAAAACACCAACTGAGGAGCAGGAAGATGGCGGGTTTAGCTGTACGGTAACCTAACCTTGAAACCCACTGAATAACAGACTGTACATCATGCTCAAAGTTTTATGTATTTTGTTTATAGTGGACTCTCTATAGTGGAGCCCCTGTTCTCTTAGCTGTGGTCCCATCTAAGAGAGCTGCTTGCTTTGCCTTTACTGGAGAACATGAGTTTGGTTCACCTGGTGAGAGAACAGCAGGACACAGCAGTTAACACGCCTACATATTGGCAGCGATGAATCATTTAATCCCCCCCACCAAATATCCCACAGTAATAATGAGAATAAGAAAACATAACAGTGCTGCTCACCATCAGTGACTGACAAAAATGAATCATTGCAAGTTTAGGAATTGTTTTTCTTCTGCACTTTTCGGATTCCAGTTCCTGACAGTCTGTTTCTAAAAACAGAGTGAAATGCATAATTTGTAGCCTTACTGAACTCATGGAAACGCTGTAAAGGGTTTTATGAGAGTGCAGCAACCTGAAGGTGTTGCCAACAGTGTCTGTGTTTACATGTAAAGATTTCTGCCAATCCGATTGAACACACTCTGATTATAGATTAAAACTGAGGTGTTTATTCTCACTCTACTCAACAATCTGATGGAAAATCTTCGTTTACATGCTCACTACAAGTAATCCGATCCAAAATTACGCGCAAGTGTAGAGAACCACTTACCATGACAACGAGCATCACGTGAGTCCAGTCGGCATGGAAGCTGGGACACGTAAGCTGGACGTCCGTCCCACCGCCATCTTTTAAAGATGAGAGCATAAACTTCATCTCCTCTGCAGACCAGTTTCTGCTCCGCCTTGTTGAACGGTATAAACCTTCACTATGACGTGACGAACATGATCAGAACGTACTTAAACTTTCCGATAGGGAATGTAATCAGATACAGGCGTTTACACGGATATATATTATTCTTCTATTTAACTGATTATTTACAGGATTACCCACCTCGTTCAGTCGGATAGAAATCGTATTCCGAATGGCCTCAATTAGACTAGTCTACATGGACGTATTCTGTTATTCTGTATCTAATTCTATTATTCTAATCTGGATTATTACTGGATTATGAGGCTGCATGTGAACGTGGCTAGTGACCATAATTCTCTGAATAAGCTGCTGCATGGCTAAGTCTCCGTTATCTCCATATTGGATTTATACCACGTTATCTCTGAGGGATCCGAAGTCCAAGATGGTGTTTAAAGGAAGGGTTTAAATCTAATCCTGGTTCATACTTACTTTGTTCTTAAAACACAATTAACGATGAAGCCATAACTAGTTTATAACAGGGTTATACATCATAAATCTTGGTGGTAAATGGAATGATTATTTAACTGTTGCTGCCTATGATGGGGAACACAGATGAAAACTATAGGGGAGCTGCTAAAGATTATTTAGTAATCGTCTAATCTATGCATTGTTTTACTACAGCATCTTGTGAATATGCAAATCATGCGAACCTACTTGTATGTTATGGTAAACAAGCCGATGATGAAAGGTTTTGCATCTGCATAAGTCGCTCGCCTCATTTGACCCCAGCTGTGTGTCCAAGCATAAGCACACACTGTTTGGGTTTTAGTTATGGGGTATAATTCGGCTCAGCTGTTGGGCAGATTCCAGAGTCATTCTGCTCCCAACTCGCTCGCATTTGTGGGAGTAATGTAGGTGTGGAGTTTCATGGGAGGAATTTCTCTGTGTTTTTTTTTTTTATGCCAACTTCATCGTGACTTTTGTCTCGCAGAGGGTTTTCTCATGATCTCAGCTTCACGTTGTTTACTCAGCACACGCAAAGCCCTTGTGGTGATCTGAAGTCAGTCTTCCTCTCCTCACTCACACACTGGTCAGTTGGTCCAATAACTGCTTCACTCAGAATGCAAACGTTGCTCGTAATGAATGAAAACAGCTGCAGGTCAGTTAGCATCATCAGCTTTTTTGCACTGTTAGCCACATTAGCATATTTGGGTATGATGTTTCTTTAAGGAGTGGTTAGGTCTAGACTGCTAACAGTGCTAGCGGTGGGGTGCTGGAGCCTATCCCAGCTGTCATTGGGCGGAAGGCAGGATACACCCTGGACAGGTCGCCAGTCCATCACTGGGCAGACAGACAGACATATACATTCACACTCACACCTAGGGGCAATTTTAGCATGTCCAATCAGCCTGACTGCATGTTTTTGGACTGTGGGAGGAAACCGGAGTACCCGGAGGAAACCCACGCAGACACGGGGAGAACAGGCAAACTCCACACAGAAACGACTCTGGCCGCCCGGCCGGGAATCGAACCCAGGCCCTTCTTGCTGTGAGGCGACAGCGCTACCCACTGCGTCACCGTGCCATATGTAATACTGTGCCGTAATAATAATACTGCTACTACTAATAATATTTTTTTTCATTATGATGCACTCTTAAAAAATGCTTCTTCAAGGGTTCTTTACTAAAGACAGTGGTTCTATATAGAACCATGAACACTCGAACAACCATTTCCATGCTTGAAAAGTTCTTTGCATATTGAAATGGTTCTTGAGATTGAGAGCATGTTGTATATGGGGTTTATATGTATCTTATATATATTATATCTTATATATGTTATATATATATAACAGAAGAACCTTTTTGGTGCTATATCGAATCCTTTTCACAAAGGTTCCATATAGAACCATGTACAATACATTCTCCATTGATCTGAAGAATGATTTTACCATGTAAAGAACTCTTTGAGCATGCAGATGGTTTGAGTGTTCATTGTTCTAAATCAGAGGTCACTAATAGGCGGACCGCGGTCTGAGTCCGGACCCAAAAGCTGTCCTATGTGGAACCTGGACCTATAACCGATAAACTATGGAGAATTATTTAATTTCGACGGGGTGGTCCTATTTTAATCAGCGTAACTTTTCTAGCCTTTACAGTAGCTTTAGCGGCCCAGGAGACTCACAGACCAAACGCATGCGTTGTAAATATCACATGGCGCTACTCAGCCAATCAGATCTGTGCATTACGATGCACACTGAGACTCAAGTGAGTGATGCACACACAGGGGAGGGACGAGGCGAGACACAGTCAGAGAAGAAAGTGAGTCAGAGGGAAGTTATTTCTCATGGCGTGATCTAAAAAGAGAAAACTGACGATAAATGTTGTTGAAATATGACTGAACTGTACTTTATTTGATTTGATATTCAGTTGTTGACTGTATAAGATGTTGATATAACCACTAGGCTATTTCAGTAAACAGTATATGGCACTGAGTCATAATGCAAGTTATGATGTTCTGGACCTTTGCCTGAGGAAATTTCCTCTAACTGGACCTTACTGAATTTTAATTAAATATCCCTGTTCTAAATAGTATTTGTTCTAAAGAAAGCCTTGTCTTTACTGAAGAACCCTTGAAGAACCAACTTTTTAAAGAGTGTAATGTAACGGTAGAAAATAAATAAAGAGAATAATACATAGAAAACTTATATAGAAAAACATAGAAATAAAAATTATGTTGATTAAAGCCTGTGATGTGCAAATTGGTGTTCACTCACTTCCATTCATTCCCAGCCTCGTTAATGCGGTTTTGAATGAGCTGTTCTTGTAAGACTTTTCTGACGTGTTGAAGAATTTGTTGTTGCTGTTGTTGTTGTTGTTGTTATTCTGCTTGGTAGTATGTTTTTAGTGGATAAGCAGTTACGTAAGGAGTAGAACGTCCTTGTGTTTACGTCCGCAGCAGCGAACCCGTCGAGTCTCAGCCTGCCCAGGATAACCGAGTCAGTTGATCTGGGTTCATTTCGATGAGAACCGTGTCTGCCAATCAGAGGGAACGTGAGGCTGTGTTACGGCCGCCGCAGCGGTAATCCAAAACCGACGTTTTAACAGATCGTCTGAAGGGAGGTTGCTCATGCACATGCACTCATGCACTCGCTAGTTAAATGTTTGTGTGTGTGAGGGGGGAAAGTACCGGCTGCAGGCAGAGAAAAGGCGGCCGTATTTAGTGTTTTGTTGGTTTTGGCTTGTGTTGAGTTCAGCTCAGCACATTGCTCTCTGCTGAAGTCAGCCCTCTGCATGATACCCTCCACTGATTCACGAGAAAAGTCAGACAGCGCTCTCGTTCAAGAGCCCGTCCTCCTAGTCTAAACATCAACGGAAGCACACTCGCACACAAAAACAGCGATGGAGTCAAAGGAATTCCCAGCATCCTTTGTTTGTAACGCCGCAGATAAGTTATCGGTTGTGAAGTGGCTTTTTCTTGTTGTCTTCTTCTTCTTCTTCTCACAGCACGTCTGAAAACAGCTGCTTCTTGTTAACTCTTCCTCCAGACTGACAATTCTGAGAGAGTGAATCATTTACTGCACAGTCATTGAACTTCACTTCAAGTTCAAAACATGTGGTCTAGCAGGATCCTGGAACGTACACTCTTTAAAGTAAAGGTCCCAAAAAATCTGTTTATGAATCATTTATTGGAAGATCCTGTAGGAAACGAGAAATGATTCTTCTACTGCATTGCTCTAAAGACGAGTGTAACTTTACTCGTTGTTCCTCCAAGGCCCAAGTGAGGAATTGGGAAACTTCAATGCCGCCTGTCTCCCATGTGACAGAAAACTTTTCCTCACTATTATTTTAATAAAGGAGTTTCATGTAATATGTAAACCTTATTAAAGTTTCAAAACATTACTTCAGTTCATACTGTCCATAAATAGAAACCTAGGTGCAAAACCAGCCCGTTTTGAATTCACTGTTTTTGTGATCGCATGAAAACCAATACTACGTTCGCATGTTGAAAGGAGACAGGCGACGCCAAACGGCAGCATCTGCTCCGATCTGTGGAACGTTCTGCCAAGAGTTCAGTTTTCCCAACTTTCGCAGTTGGCCACAACCGAGAAATAAACTGGATGTTGATTTGTTTGAGAGCCATGGATGCCGAACATCTCGTCGTAGAATTCCTGACAAACCCAGTATTAAAGAACAAAAAAGAAGAGTACAGAGCGTCATCCTGCTTTTTCTACCTTAAATTAATGGTCTATGCTGCTAAAGCTCCCCTCTGAAAATCATCCTTATTTGCCGATTAATGCTTTCATCATGGCAACATTTGTGTGGCTTCACGCTTGTCTTTGAGGTGCTGAGCAATGTTTTTTTGTTTTCAGTGCAAACATGTGAATGCAGCATTACACATACCCACCTATTCTGACTACAGAAGATTAGCACCACCCATTAAAGTTGAAGTTATAAGGAGTTTTCAGCCCTGACTGCGTCTTAAATGAAGCATGATACAGGGCACCCAATCAGAAAAGAGCTCAACATATACCTATGTTGAAGGCACAATAACCAAAACAGCCTGATGAATTCTAGGGATAAAAAGAGGTTTGAAAATTAATTATGACTATTTCTGGCACATAAAACCACACTGGTGTCAGAAGTGGGCTTCATATTAAATTGCAAGAAGAATATAGGATATGTGCCCTTTCAATGCGTACTGGGTCGCCATTAGCTTGACGTTTACAGTGATTTCTGATCAAGTGTTGTGTTAAATGTAAATCTACACCAGCCCAGAACACTTTTTGTTGCTTCTGCTTGGAGTTCTTGGCGGCTGTGGGTGCGGATGTGGCAGTAGTGGGTTATAGGAGCAGTCCTAATTGGTTTCAGTTGAGCTTCAGGAGCTGCTGTGCTTAGCATATCTGTTCTTCATAGCTCACAGCAGTGAGGACCGGAGCCAAGCGCTGATCTGGGGTCAGTTTTATACCCTTCATATGTGGGGAGTACCATTTTATGGGCCAAAAAGGAGTGGGTCTTAGTTCAACACTTGTTTTGAGATGCTGAACACACATATGGGCCCACACTAACAGCGGAAAAAGGTAGTGACCAGCGTTATCAGCCAATCAGAAGGAACAAAGCATGTTTTTTCAGAATTGGACCTACCACGCAGACCAAAGTGAATCAAACCTGTACTGCCATTTAGACTAAGCTGGAAACTGTGTAAAGAATCTCCTAGAAACACAGCATTTCTAAAAAAAAATGAAGTGGTAGCAAAAATGACATAATGGCACATCTGGTTAGACCGGCGCGAGTGGCAGCATGGCTGACCACGCACAGCGGAGCGGAGGACAACCAGACAGCCTGTGACTCAAACATGTGTCTTATGTAACTCGCACAGAAATGCAGACTGTTTATGATGTGATTTTGTGGTTTTGTCATGTTAAACCACCTTTTACAATTTTGTTTGCAGGCAGAGATTTTTGCCAATCCGATTGAATACATTCAGATTATAGATTAAGACTGAGGTGTTTATTCTCACTCTACTCAACAATCTGATGAAAAATCTCTGTTTACATGCCCCCTACAAGTAATCTGATCCAAAATTACACGCAAGTGTAGAGAACCACTTAATGTAGACGTTACCATGACAACAAGCATCACATGCGTGAAGACTGAAATCAGAGGAATCAGTGAGTGCGTTTACATGCACTCAATAATCTGATCATAATCGGATTTCTTCAGTTATCTGATTATTCAAATGGCCGTGTAAACGCCATACTCCAATCTAGAAATCCAATAAAGAAGCTGGATTTTAGCTCAGTAATCAGATTTCTCAGTGCGTATAAACTCTTACTCTGATTTCTTTCAGATTTCTCAGTTTGCGCATGTGCATAATAGATGCTGGCACCGGAAATAAGCGAGCAGCGTCGCCACGAGACGCAGCAAAACACTTTTGGAGCGACACTGAAACCACATGCTTGACAAAATTAGGGATTTAAATATTTTTCTACGTCTAGATGACATATGTTCATATTTTCAGGTAAAATGGTGCGATGTTTAAACAAGCTGCTGTATTAAGTTTGAGTTTTACGTTACGTTTATGTCACATCTTTTTCTGTGAGTTTATTGGCTGGTTGCAAAGCAGAAATCTGATTACTGTCTGACTCATTTAGACCTGTTATCGGATTACTCAAGGTAATGTAAACGTGTTGATCGGATTACTTAAAAAATCTGATTTTCTTCAGTTATCTGATTATCATGAGTCCAGTCAGAGTGAGACGAGCAGCAGTGAGCAGCGCTTGTGTTTTTAGTTGCTTTAAAATGATGTCAGACTCAGGAAAACGTCCTTCACATGTCCTTATTAAAGAAGGCTGAGAGGAAGACGTCGTGTTCTGAGACACATAAGCTGGACGTCCGTCCCACCGCCGTCTTTTAAAGACCAGAGCATAAACTTCGTCTCCTCTGCAGACCAGTTTCTGCTTCGCCATGTTGAACGGTATAAACTTTCACTATGACGTGACAAACATTCCGATAGGGAATGTAATCAGATACAGACGTTTACATGGATATTATTCTATTTAACAGGTTACTTACAGGATTACCCACCTCGATCACTCGGACAGAAACTATTCCGAATGGCCTCAATTGGTCTAGTCTATTCAGATTGAGGTGTTTATTTGACGCATTGTATTACGATTGGGCTATTAGTTGGATTATTAACGTGGCTTTCGTGTTGAAATTCACTGTGTAATTAAAGAATAGTGCACTGCACGGATGTAGTTTAAACGGTGTGTCTTAACCGAAGCCCTTGAGGGTGCCAGCATTATTTGTCTTAACTGCAGGAAAAAATCCTGACTCGCCTAAAATGAGGCTTGATGATAATCAGGTGTGATTTTCACTGGGCTGCGTCTAATACATGTACTGCTGATGCTGGAAGACTGGAGTTGAGCAAAACTGCTTTAAGGGGCGTTTAGACGCCTTTTCAGACTCTCTCAAGCGCTTCTTATCATTGTCGTCTGCGGAGCAACGACTGAAAACACTCCTCTACCCTCTAGCGGTTTTAAATCATGTACTTATGTTGAAAACCCTGCCAGCTTTTCCACTGTGTGCCACTAAAAGCATGATACATCATCACAGCTGAGTGGTCAGTATGGAGAACGCCCTCGTTCTAGTCCCCAAGGAAAGCTAGTTTTGGCTGATAAACACCAAAAGCTGTACAGGAACTCAACACGAAGATGAACTCAAACCTAATTTGAAAAAAGAGTTTTCAGTGTATGTTTTTATAAGATGTTTTTAAAATGTTTATGGCTCGTCTCTGTCTCAAATATTCTCTCAAACTGCTTTCTGTTTACTTATTTGTCAATCATATGCGCTTAATTCACCCATTAAGAAGTGTACGCCGTTTCTTTTTAGGCACGGAATGTACTTCATGTTCGTTTGAACACCCCCTTAGAAGACTGAAATCAGAGGAATCAGTGAGTGTGTGTACATGCACTCAATAATCCAATCATAATCGGATTTCCGCAGTTATCCGATTATTCAAATGGTCATGTAAACACTATACTCTGATTTCTTTCGGGTTTCTCTGTCTGAGCTGTGCGAAAGCAGACTGCTGTACCATAAATAAGCGAGCAGCGTCGCCGCGAGACGCAGCAAAACACTTTTGGAGCGACACTGAAACCGACTACATGCTTGACAAATTAAAGTATGTAAATATTCTTCGTCTTCTAGATGATGTTCATATTTTCAGGTAAAGTGGTGCGATGTTTAAAAAAGCCAAGGTATGAAGTTTGAGTTTTACATTATGTTCGAGACTTCTTCTGTGAGTTTATAAATCTGATTACTGCCTGACTCATGTAGACCTGGAGTTTCCCAATTATCTGATTACTCAAGTGCATATAAACGTGTTAATCGGATTACTGACAAAATCTGATTTTCTTCAGTTATTGGATTATTAAATGCATGTAAACACACTCGCTGTCACTGCACTCTAAGGTACGGAAGCCCAGAGAGTCCATGAGGCAGTCATAATTTACTGCATTGGTATCTTGAGATAACAATTATATAATTAGTTAAGAAATAAATTAAACAAGAAATATCGAGTTAGTTATTTTGTTATCTCGAGATAACAAAAGTTGTTGCTTGAGATAAGTTATTTATCTAAATTATAAAAGAATAAGAAATAACAAGTTAGTTATCTTGTTATTGCGAGATAACAAAAGTTATCTTGAGATAACGAGTTAATTATCTTCTGATCTCTACATAAAAAGTTGTTATCTTGGAATCACAACATAATTAACTTGTTATCTCAAGAACACAGTGCTTCCCAGAATTCTGGTTTTGTTCGTGTGTGTCAGTTTTCACACATTCTCTCAAAAGCGAGGTTGTAACATGTCCTCATGCTAAAGGTTTAGACTGAATTCATTTTACATGTTTTGTCTTCATATTTATGAGTTCGGCCTGTGTTCTGATACAAGTGCACAGGTCAGTTTACCAATGTTTTTAAGATGAATACAGCTGAGGTGACTTACCGATTGATCGCTAATTATCGACAGCAGCCATGAAATCAATAAAAAAGTGTTGTGTTATTTTCTTTCCACTTTTTAAGCGTTGTTCTAAGCTCTGATCCATGATATGAATCTCCAGTCCTGGTTTTACCTCATTTACAGATATACAGCAGTGAGTCTCCTGTGAGGAGAAAACGGCATCGGAAACAGGATTTTTCTTTCTTAATGTTAGTTTAACGATCAGTCCTGAGGTCTTTTTACACAGTGTCAATTTTTATTATTGATAAAGCCGACATGTTGTTTTAACGGATTGAAACGTTCGCTCCGATAGGCTTCATTTTTTTCGTTTGAAAAAGACGAAGAGGAAAGAAAAAGTGGATTCATTGAGTAGCAACAATGAAAAAGTTATCATTCTCAAAGATGCAGAAAAAAAAAGTTTCCTGACTCACAGCTGAAGCTCTAAAACCCAGACTCTGTGCCAGATTCCCTCACTCTTCTGGAATAAAAGAGTTTGATGTAGTCTGGAAACATTGTTGAAGTTTCAAAACATATTGTTCACTCCCTCGTCCGTATGGTCGAAAGATGGAATCTGAGCTGCGAAACCAAGCCATTTTGAAGTCACTGTTTTTGTGCTGTCCTGTAAAAATAAATATTTTACATATATCCACCTACATCAGTTGAGCCCCACTCATTCACAGTAAAATAGTCAGGGTTTTTTCAGCCTTGATTGCTTTTTGATTGAGGCACAATGCAGTGCAGCCAGTGAGAAGAGAGGTCGTTTCCAATTATCCGTCTTAAAGGCACAGTAATAAAAACAGCATGTTTGATTCTAAGGGATAAAGAGAGGTTGGAAAATAAATTAAGACTGTTTTTGGTACATAAAACCACACATATGTGGATATCAGGGGGAAAAATCAAATGCAAGAGAAATGGGCCCGTTAAATAATGAAAATATCGATTGAATACGTTCTGATTATAGATTAAGACTGAGGTGTTTATGCTCACTCTACTCAACAGTCTGATGGAAAATCTCTGCGTACAAGTAATCCGATCCAAAATTATGCACATACACCGATCAGGCGTAACATTATGACCACCTCCTTGTTTCTATGCTCATTGTCCATTGTCACAGCAGTGCTGCTGGAGTTTTTAAACACTGTGTCCACTCACTGTCCACTCTATTAGACACTCCTACCTTGTCAGTCCACCTTGTAGATGTAAAGTTAGAGACGATAGCTCATCTGCTGCTGCACAGTTTGTGTTGGTCACCCTCTAGTCCTTCATCAGGGGTCACAGGACGCTGCCCACAGGACGCTGTTGGCTGGATATTTTTGGTTGGTGGACTATTCTCAGTCCAGCAGTGACACTGAGGTGTTTAAAAACTCCAGCAGCACTGCTGTGTCTGATCCACTCAGACCAGTGCAACACACACTAACACACCACCACCACGTCCGTGTTACTGCAGTGCTGAGAATGATCCACCACCCAAATAATACCTGCTCTATGGGGGTCCATGGGGGTCCTGACCACTGAAGAACAGGGTAAAAGGGGGCTAACAAAGTATCTGAGAAACAGATGGACTACAGTCTGTAACTGTAGAACTACAAAGTGCACCTATATAGTAAGTGGAGCTGATAAAATGGACAATGATCGTAGAAACAAGGAGGTGCTCATAATGTTATGCCTGATCGGTGTATGTTGAGTATGTGTAGACGTTACCATGACAGCGAACATCATGTGAGTCCAGTCAGAGTGAGATGAGCAGCAGTGAGCAGCGCTTGTGTTTTTAATTACTTTAAAATGATGTCAGACTCAGGGAAACGTCCTTCACGTGTCCTTATTAAAGAAGGCCGAGAGGAAGTCGTCGTGTTCTGAGACACATAAACTGGACGTCCGTCCCACCGCCGTCTTTTAAAGATCAGAGCATTTCTTCGTCTCCTCTGCAGACCAGTTTCTGCTCTGCCATGTTGAACGGTATAAACTCTCGCTATGACGTGACGAACATGATCAGAACGGACTTAAACTTTCTGATAGGGAATGTAATCAGATACAGGCGTTTACATGGATATTATTCTTCTATTTAATGGATTATTTACAGGATTACCCACCTCATTTGATCGGATAGAACTTGTATTCAAAATGGTTTCAATCGGACTAGACTATTCCAACTGAGGTGTTTACATGGATGTGTTTTATTCTGATTGAGCTGTTAGTTGGATTATTGACGGATTATTAGGCTGCATGTAAACGTGGCTATTGTTTCAGCCCTGAAACTGAATCCTGCTCCATACAATATAAAATGCACCACGAAATATCAGCGTAGGTTTTGCCGAAACCAGTAAAACCAGCGGGTTTTATTGTATTTTTCAGCCTGGCAATGGTGATTAGTTGCTGTGTCGACTTAGGCTCTGTGCTACATCCCTGTATGACTGGAATCTCTCACCATGAAATTTTCAACTTGTTTGTGTGAAACAGCTGTGAATGATGAACCCTCTAATAAACACATTCATCCCTGAACTCCGTTTGACCTTTGATCTCCTTTCTAGCCCCTGCAAAGAGAAGTAACAGCAGGCCCAGTTGACGAGGGATTAGGGTCAGACGTCATGCCGCCGACCCCTGCCCCTGCTTGCCAAGACCTGCCACTCAAAGTGCATACTGGGAAACCTGGAAAAGGTGAGTGTCAGAATGTTACACCAGCTCACCACGGCGGTCCACAAATACCCTCAGCTGTGTAGTCTGAAGGGGAAGGTCAGGGTCCGGAGTTCAGCTGAGCAGCCTGAAGAGCAGAGCCTGACAGGAAGAGGCAGGTCAGCAGGGCTCTTCATTAGAGAGACGCTCACCAGAAACTGAAACATGAAACCACGTGTGAGGGAGCTTTTGGTACGTCTCGAATGATTCTTCCCTCAAATGCGGTTTCTAGGAACAGTGAGAGGAATGTGTGCGTCTTAAGAGCCTGAAGATCCAAATAGCTCTGATTTTAGTCTCAAGTCATGAGCTTTTTTGGTCTGGATAGTCCAGTTTAGTCCCCTATAGATCTTCTACATATATATTGTTAACAAACTATCTGTTGAAACTCAGTTGATTCTAAACTGTGGTGGGGTTAGGGTTAGGATTTGGACCAGGGTTATGGTTGGAGTTGGTTTTTGGGTTGAGGTTAAGGTTAGGGTTAGAGCAGGTTTAGAGTCAAAGAAAATTACGGTCAATTTAGTCGATATTTAGTTGAATGTAACTTGATAGTAGGGCTGAACGATTTATGGAAAATATCTAATTGCGATTTTTCCAATTAATATTGCGACTTCAATTTAAATAGAGTTTTTTTTTTTTATTTTTTTTTTTTAAATTAAGATTCTAAGAGTCGACCCCTGAACGTAGTGTATCAAACTGCCAGTAAGTTGTGTTTGTGATGTGATCAACCTGGAATGCTTTTTGAATGAGGCACAAGAATGGGCAGCCAGTCAGAACAGATGTCATTTACATATTGCTTTGTTCTCCAAAATCTATATCAAATCTCCAAATTGATAACTTTACAGGAGAAGGAAAAAAACTACTTTACTTTTAATGTAAGTCAGTGGAACCAGAATTTTTTCCAAGTCATTTTGGGCCGTTTCTTGTGGTCCATTCATCATGAACGTTACATACAATGTAAAGACCAACAGGTAACAGGTAAAAACTGAAAAACGACAAAAATGGAGATACGAGGTTTTCTTCCGACAGCAGCGATATATTAATCTTAAAGGCACAGTAACAGCTTGTTTAGTTGTAAGTGCTCATACAAAAGTGAATTATGACCGTTTTTGCTACATAAATTCACACACGTTAGATAGGAAGAGCTTGCTGTATCATCTGACATGAACGAACCTTTAAACTCTTCTGTTTTCTTCAAATTTATTAACATATTTTATTCTTAGGGTCAGTTTGACCAGCAGTTTAATCCTCTGTGAAATATCAAAGTTCTGGTGGGAATTCTGTTTTCCCCTCCCCATGTGGTGTGAACTATCAGTGGTTCTCACACTATTATGAATGTGGTTATGTTAGGTTAAAGCAGAGAAAAGTGTTTTTTATTGTCTGTTTTTTTTTATTTTTGAAGATTATAAAATTGTATGTTATAGTGTCATCAGTATCATCCAAAACACCCCAAACAAATGTGTGTAATACACTGATATTTCTTATGTTTTATACAATTAAAACAGCCTGAGGTCAAACTGACCCCAAAGAACAATGTGTACAAAATGTATGCAGAACAGTGAAAACATCATCATGTTAATGTTCTGTTTACCCAGTTTGTCCCCATTACTTTAAGAAAAATCATTAATTATGAAATGAAAAAAATGATGTCAGTCACTTTTTTATTTGGAGACATTAAACATTGAATGGGGTCACATTGACCTCAAAGATAATAGGGGTTAAACTGGTGTCAAAGCCCCAAGAGCAACCCCTAGCATTGTTTTTTAACCATCGTGTGGTTGATAATCATATAGTTGTCGGATTGCAATTTGCTGATGTGTTTTAAATGTGAAAATGTTTTCTGGATTGATCTCACAGAAGTCCTAAGATCTTTAGAAGGTATACAGGTATGACTGCAGGTGTGCAAGGTGTTTTATTATTACTTTATTTCAAAAGTAATTACAGCAAAAATCATGACTTATGTTAAACTTTTTATTGATTGGCATTAAAACTGGAGCAGTGACCCTCAACAGGTTTAAAAGAGCTTTAAATAAAAGAGATAGTTCCGGTCCTAAAATCTGATTGGCTGAGCCGCGTTTGAAGCCGTTGTAAAATCCACAATATACACAACATGATATGCCTAACAACACCCTTCCCTGTGGTAAAATTGCTGTAATTCACAGCTTATTGCTTTATTATATCAGACTGTTTTGGACTCTACTTTTGTGTGTGTGTGTCGAGGAAAGCTCTGTTCAGATCACTTTGTGTGTGTGTGTGTGTGTGTGTGTGTGTGTGTGTGTGTGTGTGCGCGTTAAGAGTACTGAAGCGTTCTGAGGCCGTCATCAGTTAGTCATTCTGACTTTCAAAACACAGAATGCAGTCATTCACTCAGATGGATGAAGTCATGTCCTGAGCTGTAGTTAAAAATGAAATATTACTGTACTTTCACAGTTTGTCATAATACACCAAATTTATTCCAGTAATTCCAGTATTTTCTTCTCCAAAACCATTTAGCCGTTAAAGTGTTAAACTGTCAACATAGCACTGCTTCATTTGGAAAAAAATACTATGAAGAGAAAGGAAATCTAGAAGAATGTGAGCTTGAGAATGCTTCAGGAAGTGAAGACGTTGCTGCACCTTTCTCAGAATGACTGCAGTGTTTTGAGTCCAGCGCAATTTCCTAGAGACCTGAAACTACAGTTACCACTACGGCTCTGTCAACACTGAGCAGAATGCACAGTTCTTTATGGCGATACTGAGCTTTGTTTTTTTTTTTTTCAAGTGGAGATAGTGGTGTTGTGTAGTATTGTGTGGTATTGTGGTATTTATACTGTCCAGAGCATTTTTTTTTGGGGGGTTCTGATATCTTTTTCCAGTATTTCTTTTTAAAAACTACTGAGCTTTAAAATGAATATTTTATATATTCATATTTTATATAATATACAGACAGAAATATTAAGCTAACAACAAAACAAGGCAACTTTTTAAAAGTTCAGAAAAAAAAACAGAACCACTTACAGAGCAAATGTGCAAACGTTAAACTGTTTAAAATAAACTAGGATAATTTGGAGGAAAACTGTAGCAAATTGTGTATTATTTTGTCCTTTTTGAATAAGAACATAGTTTTAACAGCAACTAGCACAGCAGATAGCTAACAGGCTAACAGACTCCTCCAGTAGTTTTCAGTTTTTAGATCGAAGCTTAAGTATTTATAAAAAAATTACTGAAAATCTGAAACATAAAAAGCCGTCAGGTAAACCTTGGTCAGCACAGGTTGAAGATCATATGACAAAAAAGTTAATAAACTTACTGAAAAATAATTTTGGTTCGGAAACTAATAAATGACAGTATCGTAGTTACTGTTGTTATCATGTGAGGTACTTTGCTACAAGCAGCTCTGTGTTATTTCAGGCTAGATTTCTTAAAAGCTCAGATCAGATTCATTCGTTTTTTTTTGTCCAGTATCCAGTCCAGCATTTCTGCTGATATTGGCATCAGTAGATTATGGAGGTTAGTTTACTTCAATTTGTGTCACTTATTTGGTTTAAATACGTCAAAATGCATTAAAAAGCTGAGTGAATATTAACGATCCTTTCTGGAAATGTAGTTTCTGTCGATTAATATTGTGTATGCCTCCCTTTAATGTGATATAAAGAGATGCAAAAGTTTCCAATACTGGGGTTCAATCATTATTAATATCAATGCCAACTTGAATGTTGAGAACCAGTGCCCGGTAGGCCTGGGTGATATCGAAAATTAGTTAGCATGATATTTTCTAGTTAAAAAATCACCATTATCAATAATATCCATATTAAAATGAACTGTTTTAATGAAAATCAATAAAACTCATATATTAAATAAAATGATACTGAGTAGCCCGATGTCTTTTACTTTATCCGTCATTATAATAAATGTTACTGTAAACACGTGAGTTCTTGAGCTTCTTCTGCCACAGATTTGCAGGAATTTGTTTGCTAATAGTGCTCCCTGCTGGAGAAACCTCAGGCTGCATGTGATTTCCAAAGCTATGTGCTTCCTGTTGTTACAGCGGCAGTTTCATAATTCAGCTAACCACAGCCACACTTAATCTGTACAGAAAATACTGCACACCGGCCGTAGACGAGGATCAGAGGAACTTTCTCTTCAGGTTAGAGTTAATTTAGCTGCTGTTCTGCTCTCCTCTCTGATTCTCTGCGATTATCACCTTTTGTACATCGCCATCGGTTACTTGTCCATCATCGATAATATCCTGTTACGCCACCCTATTGCCCAGGCCTAGTGCCCTGTTACATTAACCAAGTTTTATCCTTAAAATGAACCTTAAGGCAGGGTTTTCCCTTACCGAAGGGAATTCGTTCAAGATCATCAGCTCGCCAAGCTAAATACTGAAACTAACCGACTCTCCTAAAATCAGTTTCGATGAGCTGTTACTCCTGCCAAGATGCTTAGTTTAACCGTCGGCAAAGAATGGCTTCCACTGGTAGGACATCCAACTCACAGAGCACATAAACATGAAGAGTATTTCCCACCGTCAGCTGAAAACTCCGCTGAAAATGTTTCATGGACATTTTAATACGGTCAGTGTAAATAAATAAATTGATTCATGCGTGTATGTTTAACGTGTTGACCAGCTCTGCATTCGTCTACCGCTTGTCATGTAAAATCACTCACTCTGGTTGGCTGTTTTACATGTCAGTCAATCCCTTCCCCTTTCAAAGGAGGCGGGTTTAGCAAAAATCTCTCTTTTAACAAAGATATATGTTGGATTATTGCATGGCTGCTAACAACCTTTCATATAAGTGGAAGTGGAAAATATAAGTGTGTATGATGATTTCACCCTTAATTAATACCCTAAGAGGTTTTTTGTGCAACACACTTAACCTCAGGAAATGCTTAAGTGTCATCTGAAGGAAAAAATCACCTTAAGGTGTTTTTTGCAACCAGGCACAGGTTGTAACACCATGCTACCCCCCCTATTTTGTATTTGCTTCCATCATACATAATGACCGGTCCAGTCACTTTGGTTTCATGTACACAGTGGACGATGTGGCTTTTGCGATGCTGTAGTGGGCGGGCTGTGTGGTCACAGGCTTGGTCAGCAGCCTTTGGGGGGCACCAGTCTACAGGATCAAAGGGTGATGTTTGATGGGGGCGTGTTAGATTTGTCAAGCCATTTTGTTTGGTCCACTGTTGGACTGATTGATACTCTACACAAGTGTGTAGTCAACAAATGAAGCTTGGTATGTACAGTTCAGGCCACCATTATTGGCCCCCCTGAATTTTAAGTACATATTGTACAATATCTCCTAAAATACGCGTATATATGGACATGACACAATTATAGACACCCTTTTGATGAATTCTATTCAGATTAGACTGGATTAGACTCACTTGTGATAAATTGAAAATTAGAATCACCTGTGATGAATGAGGACTCACATGACTTTAATTAACCAATGAATGATGGCTTTGCTGTTTAAAAAGGCCACTTTGAAAGGTGAAGACAAGAGAGCTGAGAGCATCAGAAGAGCTGTTGCTCTAAACACAAGAATGGTTAGAGGTACAAGTTACAAGCTGGGCGATTAATCGAAAAATAATCGAAACCGACATTCAGAACCTCTAAGTGATGTAATCTTGCCCATTTCGGTTATTTCGATTTTTTTTTTATTCTGTTAATCCTTTCCCGACTCTGTGTGTTCATGTACTGTCCCCTTAAAAACTTACTACCGCATGTTAAGGTAGTAAGTTTTTCTAAGGTAGTAAGAGTCACGTGACTCCGCCACGTCCAGTCTGTGACATGGAAGCTAAGGTTGCGTTCACACAGCAGGTAAAAGTGGCCCAAATCTGATTTTCTCACCAAATCCCATTTTTTTTGTTTGGCTGTTCAGAATATCTTTTAAATGTGATCTGTATGCGACATCAGTCTGAACAGATCAGCTCCTAAAAGAACAACGTGTCACGCTGCTTCACGGCTCATCCAGAGGTAAACAATCATGACTGCCAACGAACGCCAGGCGCTCCCGGAGGATCAGCTTCATCTTCACCAGCATCACAGGAGCCATCATGAAGCTTCACTGACTGACAGCTGGGCTCATCACCCAGAATGAGTTCGAGCTCGCCGTGAAAAGGGCGCGGTCACTTCTTTGGTTTGCGTCCTCGGATTCTTTTAACTGTTCTTTGACGCTGCAGCCTCGTTCTCCTGCGGCCGCGTTCAGACATTTCTTTCGAAATCTCTTCAAACACGGAGGTTTTTTGGATGAGTCTGTTCTAATTTTTGTACAGAAATATCACCCCAGATGTTTATGAGTCTCAGCAGCAGAAATTATGACGAATGTTGAGCTGGATTGACGTAAAAGCCGTGTGAATTCCGATCTGGCTGTTGAGACGATTTACATTAAGATATGCAGAGCATATTTACAGTACAGACCTTGTCAGTGAACTATGAGGGCGAAAAAATAAACAAACAAACAAAAAAACAAAAACAAAATAATCGTTCATTAATCGTAATCGAGGTAAAACATTCAATTAATCGCGATATTGATTTGAGGTCATATCGCCCAGCACTAGCACAAGGCCGTCTCCAAAGTCCTTGACGTCGCTGTTTCAACAGTCCATCCATCCATCATCTAAACCGCTTATCCTTCTGGGTCGCGGTGGGGTTGCTGGAGCCTATCCCAGCTGTCATTGGGCAGAAGGCAGGATACACCCTGGACAGGTCGCCAGTCCATAACAGGGCAGACAGACAGACATACACATTCACACCTAGGGGCAATTCAGCACATCCAATCAGCCTGACTGCATGTTTTTGGACTGTGGGAGGAAACTGGAGTACCCGGAGGAAACCCACACAGACACGGGGAGAACTCCACACAGAAATGACCCTGGTTGCCTGGCCGGGAATCGAACCCAGGCCATTCTTGCTGTGAGGCGACAGCACTACCCACTGCGCCACCATGCCGCCCTGTTTCAACAGTGCGTAATGTAATTAAGTAGTTTATTGCTCATGGAACCTGGAACATGGGTCAAAGAGGAAAATCAGTGAGGAACGTCCTTGAAGGTTGGTGCAAACTGTGGAAAAAACACCATGTGTAACATCCAAAGAGCTAAAGGCAGACCTGGAGCAACCTGGAGTGATGTGGTTAGCTAAACCAAGAAGGGCTTCATGGTTGAAGGCCAAGGAGGACTCCATGGCTGAAAGACATAAGAAGGCACAACTGATCTTTGCCAAAACGTAACTAGGCAAAGCGCAATCCTTTTGGCCAGACAAAACAAATATAGGGCTCTTTGGCAATGCAGACCAGCGACTTGTTTACAGGAGACAAAATGAAGCTTAACACCCTACCCACAGTCAAACATGGTGGTGGTCCCATAATGTTGTTGGGCTGCTTTGCTGCCTCAACCGAATTCAAGGAATAATGAGATTGGAAGATTACAAAAGCATTTCAGAGCAAAATGTGCTGCCTAGTGTAAGGAAGTCAGGTTTTGGTCAAAGAACATGGGTCCTCCAGCATGATAAGGACCCAAAGCACACATCAGAAAGCACAACAGGATGGTTGCAAAGGAAGCAGTGGAATGTTTTAAACTGACTGGCCTTTTGAAAATCTTTGGAGAGAGCTGAAATCTGCTGTAGGGAAGAGACAACCTGCAAACATCCAAGAGCTTGAAAAGTTTGCAGTGGAGGAGTGAGAAAAACTACCAGCAGAAAAGTCTGGAGGCTGTCAATGCTGCTGAAGAGTGTGCAACCAAATATTAGGAAAGCGTAATACTGTCATGATTTGTTTCTTTTATTTAAAATCACTTCCTATAAGTTGAAAAAGGCGTGTTTTTGTTGTTGTTGTTGTTTTTGTTGTTTAATCACTTTAGACATCTATTGCGATACTCGTTATATTTCCATTTATTTATGAAGATATTGTAAATTTTGTATATAAGATGGGTGCCGATAATGGTGGCCAGAACTGTAAAGTAGGGATTGTAATTATGTATGAGTATTATTACTATTGGTGTCCTTAAGTAGATTAGCCCAATGCTACAGTCTCCCTGCAAAGCACATGCCATGACAACACGTTTATGCAAGTTACACAAGTTTATACATTATAATCTGAGTAATTTTGGCGATTAATTTTACATCTGTTTAATTTGTAGGTGATTTTTGGTATTATTGTGAAATATGGGTTCAGTAAGAAGTCTGTTAAAACAATCCCAAAGTGAATTCAGTGTGTGTTAGTGATTTTTAGGGATGCACCGAATATTCGGCAACCGAAAAAAACCCACTTTCGGCGTTCAGCCAAATAAGTGAAAAGACCGAATAATTTATACCGAACGGTGACATTTTTAATAATGTGATTACCTTCCTCTAGTTCCCGGCCGTAGACGGGAACCAGAGTGGAACTTTTACTCCTGAGCTCCAGAGACGCTCTTTGTAAATGCAGCAAACATGACCAAGAGTGGCCGTTTGCAGACATTGTTCTGCTGAATTGTCAAGAGGGGTACATCTTAACATATTTATGTTAAGTAATATGGTCATACTGTAATGTTTGGGGGGGGCAAATAAAAATATTTAGTTTTACTAATTTATTTGTCATATTGACATTTTATTTTTACTTTTAATGGGGTGGGGGCAAATTTATTATTTTTATTATTTTTTTGCTAATTTATTGGTCATCGTGCTTTGTTGGTATGTCTGCTGAGATGTTAATGTTCAGTGTTCAATAAATATTTTTAAATTGCAGTTTATTAATTGTTTTTTTTCTGTGAAAACCAAGACAAAAATACATTTTGCCTATTTAATTTATGCAATGGTGAAAAAAGTGGCCAAAATTAATGAAACACCGTGTTCGGTATTCATTATTTGGCCTTTGGCCAAATGTTTCATTTTGTTTGATTTTGGTTTTGGCCAAACATTTTCATTTCGGTGCATCCCTAGTGATAAGTTAGAAAAATACACCATATTTTAACGATGCTGCAGAAATAGTGAAAACTGGGATCATTTGGTCAGTAAAATATATGACTGGAAATTTTCAAACCGTCCAGTAATATAAAGCAAAAGTGAGGAAAACCAGTCGCTACACTGGAATTACTCAGAATTAATTTCCTAGCACTGACATGCCTGATTCACCTCAGGACATGCATAATAAGTAGCCAACATGCTGATTCTTGTGTGTTAATGCAGGAAGAACACATAGCTGTGCATTACGATGGCAGTACAGGACCTGAGTGTGACCGCTCTGCTGTAAAGTAACCGAATGATAATCGTGTCTGTCTGTTGGTTCTTATAAAAGAGTGTGAGGGCTTGTGGTGGCTTTGGACAGGAAACAGCGCGTGTGACAGTGTGGATGATGTTTGTATGTAAGTTGATCTCTACAGAACTGCATTACCTCATAACCACAGACATGCCTCTGTACACAAAGCCGTATCAGTCTGTCAGCGCATACACACACAGCCAGACGTGTCCATGCTCTCACACAACTGCTGACACGATGTTCTGGCACGACGTTTACACCGGCAGGGGTGGGCGGGTTATGAATATAGGCATACAACATAAATATGTAGACATGAAATTATAAAGCAGATGAATGTGGAGAACAAGAAATGATCACTGTTCCAATACGGACAGCATTAATTATTCAGTTCATTTTCAGTTTAGGTCTCCATGCTAAGGTCACAGACATACTCTGTTGTGAGGTTGGACAAGCTTTGCTGAATGCTGGCAAAAATCCTGTTTAAACTGTTGAGAAAGTGTAGCACACAGCTTTTGTCAAAACAGGTACATCATTCATATCAGCTCTGTGTTTGTTTCCTGTTGAAAATGCTGTGCTGCTGAGCCGCAGCGTGTTGTTGTAGGTTTTCGAAACTCGAGTGGTTGGAAAACAACAATAACATAGAATTTGACACCTTGGTAATGAGATATTGAGCTACTGATAGCTTAATTACACACACCCGCACACCCACACCCGTATATATGTGTATATAAACAATGATAGTCATACCATTTCCAATTGTAATAACTCTGATAATCACGTATGATTTAGCGACCTTAAGTAATGATCCCATTGCTGCAGTCTCCCTGCAAAGCACATGCCACGACAACACAACACGTTTACACATGTTACACAAGTTTACACGTTATAATCTGAGTAGTTTTGGTGATTAATTTTAGATCGGTCTAATACCGGTCAGGCATAACATTATGACCACCTCCTTGTTTCTACGCTCATTGTCCATTTTATCAGCTCCACTTACTATATAGGTGCACTTTGTAGTTCTACAGTTACAGACTGTAGTCCATCTGTTTCTCTGCATGCTTTGTTAGCCCCCTTTTACCCTGTTCTTCAGTGGTCAGGACCCCCATGGACCCTCACAGAGCAGGTACTATTTGGGTGGTGGATCATTCTCAGCACTGCAGTAACACTGACATGGTGGTGGTGTGTTAGTGTGTGTTGTGCTGGTACGAGTGGATCAGACACAGCAGTGCTGCTGGAGTTTTTAAACACTGTGTCCACTCACTGTCCACTCTATTAGACACTCCTACCTTGTCAGTCCACCTTGTAGATGTAAAGTCAGAGACGATAGCTCATCTGCTGCTGCACAGTTTGTGTTGGTCATCCTCTAGTCCTTCATCAGTGGTCACAGGACGCTGCCCACAGGACGCTGTTGGCTGGATTTTTGGTTGGTGGACTATTCACAGTCCAGCAGTGACACTGAGGCGTTTAAAAACTCCAGCAGCACTGCTGTGTCTGATCCACTCAGACCAGCACAACACACACTAACACACCACCACCACGTCAGTGTTACTGCAGTGCTGAGAATGATCCACCACCCAAATAGTACCTGCTCTGTAGGGTCCATGGGGGTCCTGACCACTGAAGAACAGGGTAAAAGGGGGCTAACAAAGTATGCAGAGAAACAGATGGACTACAAAGTGCACCTATATAGTAAGTGGAGCTGATAAAATGGACAATGAGCGCAGAAACAAGGAGGTGGTCATAATGTTGTGCCTGATCAGTGTACATATTTGAATTAAGTGAACTGGTGTGAGTAGTTAAGTTCTGTTTAATCAGTAAGGGTGTAATGATACTGAGATCAAGAGTCGATTTTCGATATATGTTAAAATTTTGATATAGAGCTCTATTTATATACTACACAGATTTGCATAGCAAAGCCCCGCCCCTCCCTGCCCATTTACTCTGACATTCTGCACCCAGATCTTATCACTAACAGTGGTTTCCATGAAAAATGGCTGATGAGATGTTTGTTTTTCAGTATTTTGATTCTGTATTAAAATTGTGACACCATTACCAATCAGTAATTACCTCTTTTTTCCTCCTAAATACATCTCTGATCAAACAAGCAAAAGAATCCTCACGTGCTTTTTCAGAAGGTTCACATTATGCATCTATAACCACAAAGGCCTTTTTTGAACTCTTTGAAGTGCTTTGTGCCAAATCCAGGCAGTTAGTGATGTTCTTTCAGCCAACGTTTGAACCTTTGAGTAATGCAGTTGTGTGTGTGTGTGTGTGTTTATTATTGTTGGTGGGGCACATATCAACAACACTGGATCATTATCAGCACCAGTACTGACCTTTTTAAACAGTCTGGCTACCAGTCAGACATGACTTATCCACTATTTCTTTGTTTTTTAGACAAAATCGCAAAATCAAATTCTCATTAAACTGAACTCCCTGCATGCTGATAATTATAAATGATCCCATTACAGGCAAACTTGTTTGTTTAAGGAGGTAAAACAAGCAATTCTTTCCAAATGTAAACTACACAAACTGCAGAGTGTCAAAATAAAAGCATGACTTAACGGCGCTGTGCAAGAAGGTTTTTCTAATTCTGTTGGGCTTCACCCCAGCTTTAAATTTAAAATTACTATTCGATTTTTGGGTGATTTTGAGACATAATTTGATAGTTAAGATGTCTACAGTCATCAGTTAGACTTTGTAGCTCTAAAGTAAATGAGAAGTTATTTGAATATGAAATACTTCTCCAGTAGATCTGTAATTATCAAAATTGATTAGAATAGATTTATCGTGTTTGAGAATGAACTCTTCAATAGTAACAGCACATTATATGAGGTATACAGGGTTTAATTTGAAGAAAAAAGGATTGGACAGATACTCAGAGCTCAGGTGTCGCAGCTGGGAGAGAGAAAGTCAGATGTAGTTATTGTCCTGTATTGCTGTTGTCGGAACAAAACGTCGTATCTCCAAAATGGTAACTTTACAGGAGAAGGAAAAAACCTACTTTACTTTTAATGTAAGTCAATGGAACCAGAATTTTCTCCAAGTGATTTTGGGCCGTTTCTTTTGGTCCATTCATCATGAAATTTACACACAATGTAAAGACCAACAGGCATTTTCAAATTATGTCAAAAACTGAAAAATGACAAAATTGGAGAAACAAGGTTTTCTTTCGACAACAGCGATTATGCGTGTCTGTCTCATGATGTCTGCGTCTTTACGTTGTTGTGAGTGTTTGTATTTGTGTCATTGTGTGTGTGTGTGAATGTACAGTGTGTGTTAGACTGTAATGGGCGAGTCACCAAAGCAAAAAGCCAAAAGAAGAGCCGAATGCCCTGGATTAACAGGCCTGCCATCAGGTATGCAGCAGCTGCAGCCCTGAGGGCTCACAGAAGAGTGTGTTTGAGTGTGTGTGTGTGTGTGTGTGTGTGTGTGTGTGTGTGTTTGTGGTAGGTCCTTCAGGCAGAGAGAGTGTTATGGAGTATTGGACTGGACAAACTTATTTATGACAGTGCTGAATATGTGGTTGGTTATGTGGTTAAAAAGGTTGAAGTCCTTGTTAGAGAAGCTAATGACCAATAGGAGCTTGTGCACTGTGGTTGGTCTCTATGTTCTTTTTATTTCTGCTGTTTTTTATATTTTTATTGCCAAGTTTTACACTATATTTTTAATAAAAATCATTTACACTGAGTTATCAGTTTATTATACCTTGTATTAAGGATATGCATTCTGACTAATATTGATATTTGAGTATCCATAAGAATTAATCAAATATTCAATTAATTGTGGGGAAGAAAAAAAAGGCTTCCACTGATATTAATGCTCATAAAACACGTAGGCTGAACATCAGTAGCACATATTAAAGTAAATAAATAAATAAATATTTGTGTTAGATAGGATTGAGTATCGGAGGCTGCCCCTTCAGATGACTAGGGCTAACCGGGGCAGTGGTTGAGGGTGGTAACTCGTGGGCCTCTACACGAGGACTTTTAGCTACGTTCTCATTACAAGCCTCTTTGCTCAAATCCGATTTTTTTGCTCAAATCTGATCTCTCTGACACGATGGTTCACACTCGTTTAGGTAAGAGATTCAAATCTGTCATTAATGTGATGAACCGGTGTCCTGAAACGACCCTCATGAACACATCCTACTCAGTAACGTCACGTGAACGAATCACGAGCATCATCAGCACAAACTAACGAGCAGAACGAGCTTCGCTGACAAGATAATTAACTCTGATCAGCTCTCAGCTTCATTATTAGAGCGAGACGGAGGAGAAAAAGGTGAGATGAGCTGCTTTTCCACCGTTTACAGGCTTCAACTTCTGGTCAGCGCTGCTGCCATGGTAACGCTGAATGACGGCGCACGCGCAGTGGAAAAAAAAGCACATGAATTCCGATCTGTGGCCACGAATCGGATACGTATCAGATCTAGAACCACATATGAAAGTGGCTCAGGTCGGATTTGAAAAGATCAGCTTTGCATGTTCACACAACTCTGAAAACATCAGATCTGAGTCACATTAGGGCAAAAAATCGGATTTGTGCCACTTCAGCCTGGTAATGTGAACGCAGCCAAAAATAAGAGCAGCTTTTTGAAAAGATAGGCTTGTTTGTCATTTCGACAAGGTGGCACAATTCTTCACAACACCGGGAGGCTGCACTGAAGACATGGGTGCAGCAGCCGCTTTGCTAAAGCAAACGCTGCACTGCTACAGATTTCAGCAATGTTGTATTAATGAAGGTTTGTTTTTATTCCCTGTACTTCCGAAAAATACGTCAGTTTCAAACGATGTAAGCGTCGCTGCCCTCAGCTGCTTTGGGATGACGCCTGTTGTAAAAAGCACCATATAAATACTTTGACATCACTTGATTCATACTTCCATGAGTCCTTTACGTTGGCATGTATGTCAAGCAGTACCTCCACTAGAGGGCAGTCAGAGGTTTTTCAAAACAGCAAACATGGTGACGGTGGAGGTCGTAATAATGTACCATGTAGACGGCGGCGGCCTGTGAGGCCATCAAATACTTCGTGACATCGACGAAGAATTCTTTTCACTTATATTACCTTATGAATGAGAGAAATTGGCGTCAGGTCTCACGTGAACTGTTGGCTACACTGCCCCCCCATGGCTTCCAGTGGTGCTGCTCCATTTCGTCCAGCTTTCAGAGCACATGCACGAATACAGACAAAATGAACGCAGTTAACGTTGAGCATAAATTAGCCTTAAGTGTTTAATGAGGTTGCTGGTGTTTCCCCCTTTACACACAACTACCTCTTCACATATATTGCATTTAGCTGCCTCATCACTAAATTTATTGCCTCATGTATATGGAAACATGCATCTGGGAAAGTTCTCGTCCAGTTAAGGAGAGGCAGAGGAGAGAGAGCTGAAGGGTCAGCAGCACCTGCGCAGGGCGATGATTCAGTGCTGTGTTGGCGGGAAGGCAGGTGGCTACCCATAATGCCCCTGGGTAGTAAGCGAGGTTTGAGGAGTGTGATGATGCCTTGGTGAAAGGTCAGGAACAGGAGGAGGGCACTTTGTACCTGCTCTGGTTTCCGAAATCACGCACATGTACTCTTCACCTACTCCTACACTCTCTCTCTCTCTCTCTCTCTCTCTCTCTCTCTCTCTCTCGCCCTTTCTCTCTCCCTCTCTCTCTCTCTTTTTCTCGCGTTGTGTTTCCCAACTTTTCTCCCATGTACTGCCACACAGCCACTTCACGTATCTCCCTTTTTCATGTGCTCCACTCTCACTGACTTTACCCCTGGATTTCTAGTTAACTTTCACTGAGCCACACACACACACACACACACACACACACACACATGCACATTAGCTAAACCCACAGCACGTAATGAGGGGTTGAGTGGGCGTTGAGGGCGGAGCAGGCCGTCGACTCTGAGGGAAAAGGCTTCCTGCTCTGCAGAACATTCCAGATGGGTCCGAACTTGCCAACCATAGAGGAGCCACACGCACACATGGGTTTGTTGTTATTCAGTGTTGAGACACGGGTTCCTATATGTGTCCCGTGTGTACTGTATATACAGTACTGTGCAGAAGTCACTCATTTATTTACATACATTTAACAGAAAATTACCCAGAAGCCTCAACAGCTAAATATAATATCACATTATTTCCTTTATTCCAGCTTCCATTCTTTTCTGGAGACTCACTTTCAGCTCCTCAAAGAATCTGCAGACACACCTCCAAAGTTCAGTCTTAGAAGCTGGTTGATCATTTTCTGAAGTAATCAAACACATTCAGTGGTGTTGGGGTCTGGACTCTGGGGTGGTCAGTCCATCGTTCAGCTTCTTTGTTTGATGTGTCCGTCTCCTTTTCTCAGTGAGGTTCTTCTTGATCAGCTACACATCCTTTCAGACCCACAGCGCTGAGTCGTCTTCTCACAGTGGAAGGATGGACAGAAACACCTGTGGATGTTTTCAGATCTGAAGCAGCTTGATTTTCTCCTCTCTCTCAGAGATGAAGGCTTTAAGTGCTGTTTATCTGATGGGGGCAGTTTTGGTGGGCAGACCAGTCTGTAAGATGTAATTAGGGCTGTGTGACAGTTTAACACATGAAATACTGAATTGAATCTTGGTCCCATGTTGAACTTGAAAATATGTGCAGATTTTTCTGCCCTTTTCTAAAAAAAGGGAATTTACTGTCTGTGGTATTTGTACCCTACAGATGTAACAGGCAAAAATTAGCTGTAAAGTGCAGAGGTGTTCTTTTAACACACTCATTTACTCATTTACACTTCAGCTGAGTTCGGAGAGGAACCTGGTGGAGTAAATGACCTGAATGAGTCAGGTGGTGGGGGAGAGAGAGGGATTGAGAGGAGAAGGCAGTGGTTCTGTGTTTACTTTTCTCTGATCCTCTGATAGGACACACTGAGCACACAGAGCTCCATTCAGGCCTGATTCCCCTCACACACACACTCGCACGCGCATACACACACACAAATTGCAGGAAGTGCTGAGTCTGCAGGGTATATTTAACACACTGGCCTGTGTATGGCACCAGCTCCGGATGTGTCTCTGCTTGCTTGTGTGTGTATGCGTGCATAAGCATGTGTATGTGTGTGCATGTGTGTGTGTGCGTGTGTGTGTGTGTGTTTATATCTTAAATTAGAGCTTTGTCTATGTGTGTCTGAAATCTGCGACTGTCCGTGCGCATATTTTCTAAATCCTCTGCGTGGCACTTTGCCAGAATGGTCAGAACAGTGTAACTGGAAGTGGTGTTCAGATGTTTTGTTTTGCTGAGGTCTGGGAAGAAGGTGGAACGAACCAATCAACCAACAAAACAGTAGTGGCATATTTAAAAAGTGTGGATACACCAAAATTTACACTGTTAGAAATAAAGGTTCTTTGCAGGTTCATTTTTTGTTCATTGAGGGACAAACAATGTTAATAAGGTACAACAGTGGTTCAAAGGTCTGATTGTGAACCTTCAATAAGTTTTTCCAGGTGAAAAGTTTGTATTTGTACCTTTTCATAACCGAATGTTTTAAAACAAAACAGTAAAATAAAAGCCTGGAGGCGAGACGGGGTGTGTGGAGTCAGTACAGCTTAGAACATATCATTTCAGTGGATTATGGTTCAGTTATGTTCCCTGACTAAAGGTACTGAGATGGACACTTGAGGGAACCACCCCAGTGACAAGAGAGGTACCGACCCAGTGATGGTTTCGTACCTTTATTTCTGAGAGTGTAGGCTACCAAAAATGGTCAAAAATGGTGTGGTCAAACAGTTTGAGCAGCAGCAGATCAACAGTGAAAATGCCATCTGAATGGAACTTTTGTAGCAATAGCTTTTGAAATGATGGATTCAGAAACGACAGTGACGGCAACACAAACACGGAATGGAACTCATTCCCTTGGATGACCAATCCGTTCTTTGTTGGACTTTGGATTTTTTGGCACATACTGTAGCCTAAATACTGCAATAGTTTTATTAAATTTCTTCCATTTTTTAGTTTTTATTTATGTATTTTTATTTATTTATTTATTTATTTTGGTTTCAGTTTTCAGCCCTGTGGTCCTGAATTGTGGATTTTGGTTTTGATTTGTTTATTTCTGTTAAAAAGTAACTTATTAATCTGATAACTGCAGAAAATCAGATTTTGTCAGTAATCTGATTAACACGTTTACATGCACTTAGGTAATTAGATAATGGGGAAACTCCAGGTCTAAATGAGTCAGACGTAAACATAATGTAAAACTCGTTTTAAGAACATCGCACCACTCTACCTGAAAATATGAACATACATCATCCAGAAGATGAAGAATATTTAAATCTTTCATTTCGTCAAGCGTGTATTTGGTTTCAGCATCGCCCCAGCAGTGTTTTGCTGCATCTCACAGTAACGCTGCTCGCTTATTTTCGGTACCGCCGTCTGGTTTTGCGCCTGCACAGACTGAGAAACCTGAAAGAAATCAGAGTAAGAGTTTACATGCACTGAGAAATCTGACTACTGAGCTAAAATCCAGCCTCTTTATCAGATTTCCTAATCGGATTTTTACACCTTACTCTGATCTAAGATGCTGTTTACATGACCATTTAATAGATAACTGCAGAAATCTGATTATGAGCGGATTGTTGAGTGCATGTAAACACACTCAGTGACTGAATAGAATGACTTTAAATTTGACATTGCAAAAATAAACTGTTTAAAAAGTAGTACAGAAAAAAACAAACAGTTGGTATAAAGGAATAGTAGAATAATGGAATAATTACTAACCAACATTGCCATCCAGTCCTCTTCATGATACATACAGTTGTACTGATTTCACAGTACTACACGTATCATGCAATATCATCAGCAATATGTAAATGATTCCTCTGACCAGTCAGAGTTAAAAAAATAAATAAAGTAAATTATTTTGTTCAAAATAACGCATATAATCACGAAGTCTTAACATAAAGATGACACTGACCACTCTCAGACACTCTGTTTAAATTTCTCTATTTAAAATGGGTGATTATGAAAAATGAAATGTGTGAGTCTGAGAGGCTGGTAAAGTTCTCTAACGTTGTTGTTTGTTTCAGTTCGGGTCGAGAGGATTGAGCTGAAGGGAATCACACCCAAAGCAGACACGTCAGCAGAGTACACGCTGGAAGTGAGTTATCAATCTAAACCGCCAGCACAATAACCTTCTCATCAATAACAGTCCCATCACTAACTGTCTCATCAAACATCTCTCCCTCTCTTTTTTCAGGTTCTGTGGTCTGACTCCACACTGACAACTGTTTGCAAGACATCTCAGGATGTGGTGGAGTTAGTCTCCCAGGTGAGTTAAAGCCTCAGCAAACTTCTTGCAGAGACGACGCTCGGCTGGCTTCAGCGAATAATATGACGTAATTGCGGAGAAAACGAACAACCACAGTGTCATTAAGTGACTAAGTGACCCTTATTAGTCCTGCAACAGGGAAATAAGTGGTGTGTGATCCCCAATATTTCAGTCAAAAAAAATCTGCGGAAACCAGTCAAATAGTGTGAGATGCCTAATCTTTTTATAAACCTATAGGACTTTAAAAGTCATCCAAGGCTTAAGAAAGACAGAGAAAAGAGGGAAGAGAGAAAAGTAGATTAAATTAGCTAAAGTTAAGTTAGAGTAAATAGTTAAGATAGATTTTATAGTTTAAAAGAACATTTACAACACAGTGATTGGGCATAACATGATGACCACCTCCTTGTTTCTACGCTCATTGTCCATTTTATCAGCTCCACTTACTATATAGGTGCACTTTGTAGTTCTACAGTTACAGACTGTAGTCCATCTGTTTCTCTGATACTTTGTTAGCCCCCTTTTACCCTGTTCTTCAGTGGTCAGGACCCCCATGGACCCTCACAGAGCAGGTACTATTTGGGTGGTGGACCATTCTCAGCACTGCAGTAACACTGATGTGGTGATGGTGTGTTAGTGTGTGTTGCGCTGGTCTGAGTGGATCAGACCCAGCAGTGCTGCTGGAGTTTTTAAACACCTCAGTGTCGCTGCTGGACTGAGAATAGTCCACCAACCAAAGATATCCAGCCAACAGCGTCCTGTGGGCAGCGTCCTGTGACCACTGATGAAGGTCTAGAGGATGACCAACACAAACTGTGCAGCAGCAGATGAGCTATGGTCTGATCCACTCGTTCTGCCTGTTGTTCTCTATTAATGTTCTTTGCCAATTAATTGTTACTATTATTATAATTATTATTAATATATTGTGAAATAATGGTCCAACTAACCAAACATTGCTCTTAGGGAACTCAAGCAAAATACTGGTAATGTTACTTCAGTAAATGGTAGTAAAAGAATTGTCTCTGCCACCACTACTGGAAAAATCCTAGAGGAAACATTAGCCACTTTTACATGCAGCCTGATAATCCGTTAATAATCCGACTAATAGCTCAATCGGAATAGAACACGTCCATGTAAACACCTCAATCGGAATAGTCTAGTCCGATTGAGGCCATTCAGAATACAGTTTCTATCCGACTGATCGAGGTGGGTAATCCTGTAAATAATCCATTAAATAGAAGAATAATATCCGTGTAAACGCCTGTATCTGATTACATTCCCTATCGGAAAGTTTAAGTCCGTTCTGATCATGTTCGTCACATCATAGTGAAAGTTTATACCGTTCAACATGGCGGAGCAGAAACTGGTCTGCAGAGGAGACGAAGTTTATGCTCTGCTCTTTAAAAGACGGCGGTGGGACGGACGTCCAGCTTATGTGTCTCAGAACACGACGTCTTCCTCTCGGCCTTCTTTAATAAGGACATGTGAAGGACGTTTTCCTGAGTCTGACATCATTTTAAAGTAATTAAAAACACAAGCACTGCTCACTGGAAACTCATCTCACGCGGACTGGACCTCACGTGATGTTGGCTGTCATGGTAACGTTTACTCTAAACGCTATTCCATGCATGCGCGTCATTTTGCATCGGATTACTTGTAGTGAGCATGTAAACGAAGATTTTCCATCAAATTGTTGAACAGAGTGAGCATATAAACACCTCAGTCTGAATCTGTAATCGGATTGTATTCAATCGGATTGGCAAAAATCTTTGCATGTAAACACAGCCACTGACACAGTCAAGTGAAGTTTGATAGGCTACACTGTTTGTTGTGGTATGTTTGCGTACATACGCAAAAAAGACGAGCCTTTGAAATCTGGGCCGTAAAAGCTTTTGTGGTGGGCCGTGAGGCTGGGAACCCCTGCAGGATTGTTTTTGAAAGAGTATGATTTTAGCTGTGGTATCAACTTTAGGACAACCTGCCTGATGGAGCTGATCAGGGTCTTCAGGAAAATCACACCTACTTGTGCTAGACTGGGGTCAGAGTTATAGCTCTGCTGGTGGGCAGACTCTACAGGGTTGGACTCCCTCGAGTCAAGAGTATGGTTTTGTTTGGAGAGCTCAAACAGTGCCACATCAGCATGGAAGGAATTCTTACATCAGGATCTCAGGCTGGTACGTGGCCTCGTAGTGGGATAGCTACTGTAAGGGCTCAGAATATGTACGTGTGTGTGTGTGTGTGTGTGTGTGTGTGTGTGTGTGAAAGATAGAGATTGATTGCATTTATCGTTTTATCTCTGATAAGAAAATTCTTGATGATTCAGATTCTTGTTCAGTCAAGTTCATCATCAGGTTTGTGTGTTGTGTTCAAGTGAAGGCAGTGAGATATGCGAACTTGTTTGAGATATGTTGTTGTCAGGTAGTTTGAGAATGTATATACGAATTAAAATACATGTAAAAAATAAAAGTATTTAGAAATTAGGGATCACGATACCAGAAATTTAGTAGTCGATACCAGTGCCAGTGAAATTCCACAATTCTTAATATCCAATTCGAAATCACAGTAAAAACAAGACAATAAATCCCATGTACTTCAATATACACTCCTTTATTAAAAACAATTTTCAACAATAAAAAAACAAAACAATTTCAACACTACAGTCATTATAACACATTATTTGGCTGCCTTGCCTGGTCGACATCCTCCTCTGGCTGATACTGTGAAAGGAAAATTCTGAGATTGCAGGTATCAAGTAGCTCAATGACTAAGAAAACAGGAGAGGCTGCACACACTATGTAAACACACATACACACACACACACACACACACACACACACACACACACACACCTCTATATACTCAGAATGAACAGTAAGGATGGCTGCCTACTACTTCGAGCTGTGATTACATTATGCTAAGCCCTGGCTTCACTACATGACTTTTAAAGTCTTAACAGATTATAAAAAGACTGGGTGCCTCACACTATACGACTGGTTTTCGGCAGATTTTTGGGTGACTGAAATATTGGGGATCACCCACTAAACGGTTAAGAATCACACACTACTCAACTTTCAAGTTGTTGCTGAACCGAACAGAGCTCACTGAACTCTCACAAACTCTTGTGTTCTCCCATTACTAGGAGACGCAAATAAACAAACAGCTGCTGCTGCTGTTTTCTCCGCCGTTTGCGCTGAAACAGTAAAGAAGCAGTGGGTAAACATGTTTAAGTGAGGATCGTGGATTTAAACGTGATCAGTTTGGTATTTTTTAGATTTTAAATGTACGTAAACTCGCCTGTGCCTTAAACTCAGGTCATTAAAAAGCTTCGCTCCACACGTGTTACTTCGCCATTTTTCTGTGTTGACTTGCTGTATTTTCTTCTTTCGCGCACTCACTTTTTATTGGCTGTTGCAGGAATCCATTCAGATTGAGTCACACTAGATTACGCTCAGAGTCGGGTTGAAAAAGTCTGACGTTTAATAAACTTCGACTGGTCTGAAACGCGATCAGGAGGCCAAAAATCTGAGTCTGCGCCCCCCACACTCGACTCAGTTCTCTCTCCGACTGTCGACTCCGACTGACCCAAAAATCTGCAGACTAGAGCCGGCCAGCACAGACTCGGCCAGACTGAGAATCAGGGCTAAAATCGGGGTAACAGTTTTGTAGTGTAACCCCAGCTTTAGCCTAAACATGGTCTTTTAGCATTTAGCCATTGCAAATGTCACATGGAGTTCGCTACTCAACAATGCCAGCTGTCTCAAACAAAAATAATAATAACATATATTTCAATATAAGGATAACAAGGATAACAGATTGGATTTGTTGTTAATGTAACGTTAATATGAATTGAAACTCACCTTGAATTCTTTGAATATATCTGGATGTCTGTCTTTGAGGTGCTTCACGAAGTTGGAAGTGTTTCTTCCTTTCGTCTGAAAAGTTCGATGGCACCGTTTACATGCAGGTTTTTGCGAATCTGTTAATCTGTGATGGTCGACCTCAAACGCAAAGTATTCCATCCATACACGACTCGTTTTTTTCCTTCCATGAGTTGAGACGGAGCTTTCGCTGCTGCTGCGCTTGTTGCCAGCTTCCATGTGTTGTTTTTCTGTGCTGGAAGGCGTTCGTCTTCTTTTTCCGTCAGCATTTATCCGCAGGATAGGACACTTGTAGTCATATATGCTGCTCCTCCATCAGGAGCAGAAGAATTGCATCCCTGGTACTGTAGAAAAACATCACGTTTTCAGAATGTTGACATTGACTTGGTATTGAAGTATAGGTTCTTATGACATCCCTGCAACAGTTTTCCTATAGCAGCGATGTTCCTGTGTGAATGGGGAATCATTACTGCTTAAGGCGTCCCTTTTGCTAATAAGGAGCCAGGAGCTACTGCAGCTGCCCACCACCTTGAGGAAACTCAGCTGCCTGCATAAAAAGTAGGGCTGCTGTTAACAATTATTTTGTGTCTGAACGATTCTGTTTTCATAACAAACACTCTGTAGGACAGTTTTATTTTTTAAAAGAATTTAACTATTGAACTCCAACAATAGACTTACTAAATTCAGTTACTAATCACTTAAATCTCTGCAAGCCTTCCATGTACAGAACATCTCAGACGAAACCTGAACTAGGTCTTACATGATTTTTGAATTTGTTGTAACATAAAACTTCAGATCTAATAGACTAATAGCAATGATAGGCAAATGTGATTTATTAAACGTGTAGAAAGAGCTACCAAACCGTACAAAGAATTACTAAATCATATCTGAAACAAAGTTCCTGAGCAAAAACACAAGCATGTTTACGTTCTCCAGTTTAAGCAGGCTTGTCTGTGGTATTACCAGATTACTCGCAATCCCGAAAAGTGTTATTTTAGTGTGTTTTGGATTGTCTGAGTGTGAAAATGGTGTCACTAATTTCAGTTGAGAGGCTCCTCACCCTGTAATTAAGGGTTCGGGTTTAGAGGTTCGAGTCAAAAGCACCTTCTTAGTCAGGATTTGCTTTTTGTGCACTGAAAACATACCTTATGCTGGGCCCACACTACTATATTTTTTGCCCGATTTGAACAAATTTTCACAATCTGATGCAATTTTCGAGGTCAGGAGCTCGATTAGAAGTGACTGAGGGTGCAGATGATCTGTTATCGTGAGAGGAGAAACGAGTGAATCTTTAGCCCTCCAGTCTGCTCTGAAGTGATCAGAGACCCTCTGTTACTATCAGACATGTTTGATATTTATGACTAATGAACATTCATGAGTCCTGCCGTGTGAGGCGGTCAGATATTTACTCAATGAGTGATTCATACGACAGCCAATCAGAGAGCTAGAAGAGCGGAGAAACAGGTGAAGAGGCGCGTGAACACCAGGTCCAGTGAGCTCAGCTTTGTTTGTGTCGTGTGATCTGAGGAGATCTGAGAGTTTGAGTTCTTATTCGTAGCCCAAACTTGTTATGTGTATTAAACTCTCTCTTTGCCTTGTCGTCTAGTCCGAGCGCCTCACAACAAAACAACAAGGAATTCTGTGACAAACTGACGTTAAGTTTGTGAGTCTCTCCGTTTTCGAAACTTGTTAAGATTTTAAAAGTCGTGTTTTGAGCGTCCAGCCTTAGATTGTGTGCTGGGGGTACATTAAAAAACAAAGGAATTGTACATGAATTTGTGTAAGTGGGTCATTCTACAGAAACGTCCATTTTTCTATCTCTCCATAGGAGTCACTGGTGTTACCGATCCTCATTGGTGCTCCACATAATAAAGGGAACACCAGAGACATTTTTAATGAAAAATGCATTTTACAGAATGGCTGCTACAGAGCATCAAACCACATGTTGTCAGTCATGGAATATCCACTAAAATATGGAATTTAATCCATTTGTATTCTATTTTTTCACAGTTACCTCAGAATAAAGTCGGTCACACCAGTGACTTCAGCTAAAAGCTTCATATGAAATCATGAGCTAAATGAGAAAATCTCTGATAACTGAAAGACACAGTGGACTCACCATGTGCTTTTCTTCATAGATCCTCAGAAAACAGGGAAAAGGAAGTCGAGTGATGTCATCAGTGTGACTTTAATTTCAAAATAAGAGATTTTTTGTTACGCAGTAACACCAGTGACACGACTCCTGGGGACAACTTTCATTATATATTTTATAATATTTATTTGGCATTTGTTTTCTTTATGTCATTTAAATCATACATTCCGTAGTCATGTATAGATTATTGTGGTTAAAATTGCAGAAAAACGTTTTTTTCTTCAAAATGTGGCCTCAGCCTTTACACATGACTGTGGGGACGAGCTCTTCTGTGGTGCTTGGAATTCTATATGATTGATTTAAAAACCAATACTGCTAAATTGAGGCTCAAGAAGATGGAATTGTTAGAATAACTTGTTGTTTTATTTTAAAATATAAATAAATTTCAACCTAACATGTTTTTCAAATGTATCTGTAAATGCTAGGGACGTTTCTGTAGAATGACCCAAATATACAATAATCTTATTGTCTTAGAAGGCAGTAAATCTTGAAAATGACGTTTTGTATTTGAAACCTCATTACGTTTCTTAGAACTCCACTGCAGTGATTCTGCATGTTTAGGTCCATTGTTTTAGTGTCACCTCTGTGTGTGTCTGTCTGCAGCTCTCCCAGCTTTTTCCTGATGACTGTCTGGAGAAGTTCCTGCCTCAGTCTGGCCTTGACCCTGTTCACGAGCTGGATCCAAGGTAACTAAACTCATTGCACTTAAACACACAGACATGTTAGAAATGGTTCTCTTTTAAATGAGCTGTTTTTTTTAAGCACTTCACTCACACTTTATTATCTAATTCATAGCCCACAACAAATTTATAAGGTTACTGCTTTAATTTAGGGTGCCTCTTAACGTCCGGCCAGGGGCAACAGTTAGAAATGAGACTTTTAGGCTAACTCTGGCTTTGATATTTGTTGATATTGTTTATTAACCCCTTAACAAGTTTTATTACACACTTCTGTGACCTAAGAATAGCTCCCATTAGTTTGCATTGAAGTCGCTGTAGTTACTGAACAATAAGCCTTTGTATGAAATAAACCTGAGTGAAAGGACATAATAATAAATAATAAATAAAATAAAGAAAACAGCAGATTCTGTATTCAGTTAACAATAACACATCACTTTGTGTGCAGATATATGAAAAATTGAATATATGAATATCCAGTGCAGCATTTTCTGTTATCAGTCAAGTACAGATATTCACAGAATGCATAAATCCCCCCCCACTTAAAACCTAAGACAATGTGGTAACACTTTCCATGAATGTCACGTTTGTAAGCATCTATAAACACATTTATAACATGTTACAATGCATTCATAACGCATTGTAAACATGGTTATAAATATTTATAAAAATGAATTACACTGAATTACACTTTATAGCCATGTTTATTATGCATTGAGTTGCTAATATAATGCATTATAAGTAGTCTTAGTAACATGTTATACTGTCAGGGCCAAAGAAGCCCCAGCTTGGAGAGACCAAAGTAAAGACAAATACAAGTTTATTTACACTCTGGAATTTCTAATATTTTATTTCTCAGCGCTGGTGATGTTAGAGCTGCATCTTCGGGGCTTCAGTCCTGAATATTCAGATGCTCCAAACAGGCTGTCCAGACTAGATTTACTGCTACAGTGAGCTTTTCTTAACTAGCGCTCTCACTTTAAACACTACATTACATCACAGCAAACCAAGTACCCATCAGCCCCTCCCCTGACCCCCCTCTGACATCACACTGAGCGTGAAGTCACTGTGTAGTGAAGGCCTGGAGAGGGAGAGGCGAGATAGTCGAGTGTCATTGTAATTTGTTCCTTCACTGGTTCTACCATTAACCACTAGAACCTTCACTGTGTAGCATCATTACACTACAGTACAGTAATGCTAATTTCTGCTATCATTCTATTAGATATGCAGTGCTAAGTTAGTGCCAAGCTAACGGTGGTGTACATTACCTTTCCTACATTGGGTAAAACACTGATGGCAGCTCTAGTTTAAACTCTGACATTTGAAGCCTGTAATGTGCTTTACTGTGAATGTTTTAGTGTTTCAGTAAATCCTTCAGTAAATACTTCAACTTGAAGCCTCACTCTGAACACTGAAGGAGGCTTTAGTACAGTACGCTTCACTTTACTTAGAGCAGACAAATACGACTTATGAGCTCTTATAATTTGTTATGAACAGTACTTATAATGCATTATGTTAACAATTCATAATGCATTATAAGCATGGCTATAACATGTAATGCATTTTTATAAATATTTATGATGCCTTTTGAATGCATTATAATGTTATGAATGTGTTTATAGATGCTTACAAACGTACCATTCATAGAAAGTGTTACTGACACCGACAGTGTTTTTGATAATGTAGGCTATAATTTAAAAAAAGTTGCAGCGCTTGCAGTTTTAAAATTGCACTCTCAAAAATTGCAACTATGATATAAAAATGATTAATTTTCAGCCCCAGTGCAGTCTGTGAAATATTGAATAAAAATCATTGTATTCATAGTTTTTGAGAATATTTTCTTAAAATATGGGTTCCTCTTTGTCCATTTCAATTTATCAGATGTCTGAAAACATATTGTGACATTGTGGATTGTGAAAATTTCTTCATTTATTGTGATACTGTATTTATGCCATATCGCCCACCTCCATGCAGTAACTTCTGTTTCTTTGCTGAGTTTAACATATTTGAAATTAACAGAACATAAAATATAACATGCCGATATTTGCACAGGCCACATAACTTGTTTTTTTTCCCCAATATGTCAAATTCAGCAAAAAAACAGTAATTATAGTTGAAAAATTATGGTTCTTCAAGGGTCCTTCAGTAAAAACTATGGTTCTATATAGAACCATGAACACTCAAAGAACCCTTTGCATGATTAAAGGGCTCTTTGCATCGTGAAAGCGTTCTTTAGATTGATGGAGAATGTGCTGTAGATGGTTCTACATGGAATCGTTTTGAAAAGGGTTCTATACAGCACCAAAAAGGTGTTCTTCTATTGTAATGATGTCCGGATTGTAACAGTAGAAGAATCCTTTTTGCTGCTGTATAGAACCCTTTTCAAAAAGGTTCTATATTGAACCATGTACAGCACATTCTTCATCAGTCTGAGGACTGCTGTGTCTGATCCACTCAGACCAGCACAACACACACTAACACACCACCACCACGTCAGTGTTACTGCAGTGCTGAGAATGATCCACCACCCAAATAGTACCTGCTCTGTCAGGGTCCATGGGGGTCCTGACCACTGAAGAACAGGGTAAAAGGGGGCTAACAAAGTATCAGAGAAACAGATGGACTACAGTCTGTAACTGTAGAACTACAAAGTGCACCTATATAGTAAGTGGAGCTGATAAAATGGACAGTGAGCGTAGAAACAAGGAGGTGGTCATAATGTTATGCCTGATCGGTGTGTATATATATATATATATATATATATATATATATATATATATATATATATGCACATAAACACACAAATGCTTTTCTTTATATGCATTATGTTGCCAGTAGATTTAATTTGTCATTTTTCTCCCCTTTCCAGAACCTGCACCCACACATACATTCTCTCTCTCTCTCTCTTTCTCTCTCTCTCTCTCTCTCTCTCTGTACCGAACAAACACACCCACACACACAAACCCACGCCTGATCACACAAGCTTGCACCTAGACACACAGTTTTAACTTCTTATCCTCTGCAGGTGCCTGAGTTCCCTCCCTCTCCACATTATCCGGCATGACAGAGTTCGTCTCTTCTTCAGCTGTTCCTCCGCTCCTCCGCTGCCTGCCAACAGTAAGCCCCAACACACCCCCCCCTCCCCCCTGCCACCCACACACACTTCTTTACAGTAGGGGTATAACGATTCACAGAATTCGTAGTTTAATACGATACGGTGGCGTCTTGTTTCATTACATCTTTTGAGCTAAAATAAGGGCAGTCTGAAAGTCTGCCTTATGCTAACGTGTTAGTTTCCTTTTTCAGTTTATTCAAGTATTCAACATTATTAAAACACAGTTTTGGAGGCTTTAGAGTGGTACAGTGGAGGTTTGATTGACCCAGATTCAGACTGGTTTCTTAGAACCACTAAACAAATGCTGTGCCTCAGACTAACAGCGAGCCACAAGCTAATATGTTAGCCTTGAGCTTATGTGCCACGAGCTAACACATGCAGTACCATGTGTTGCGATATGGCAAAACTGTCATATCACAGTGTTTCTAGACATTTTCACGATGCATCACGATGTTTTGATGCAGACACAGTGCATTAGTAAAAACACCACCTAACATTTTCGGGCATTTTGACTTTTGTTCAGGACTTAACGTACCGTACTGCAGCATCAGTTAAACCAGCTGGTCAGTGTTACTGAAGTACAGACGATGTCCATTATATACTTAGAAAATATGTGACGATAACAAAATAATGTCATTAATATTAACCACTTCTGCGTCACGATACAATACGTTATGATACAGTGTGACAGTGTAAGGAACAAAGCAATATCCTGTTACAACACATTATAAACGTTACTGTATAATATGAGGCAGTTATGATACCATTTGATACGATACAGTTTGATACGTTATGATAAAACACTGTACGTTGCAGTCCAGTGTGATACGCTGTATTGTTACACCCCTGCGTTATAGTGGTCAAGCCTTCATTCCCCACTCCTCACAAAAAGTCAGACGTGGAACAGACCATCTCCTGGGAAAACAGGGGGAGGTTACTATTTTTGGTTACGCAGGAATGTGAGTTGACCTGGTTGTGAGCAGGGAGCCCTCGAGAGCGATGACCTCATCTGGTCATCTGCAAATAGCTCAGGAGGGCACTAGAATCTGTGTGAGTGTGTGATGGTATTCTCAACTCTTTCTGTCTGTTATATCTGTCTGTCTGTTGTCTGTCCTCTCTTTCTCTCTTTCTTTCTCTTCCCCTCTCACTCTATTTGCCTCTGTCTGTCTGTCTTTCTGTCCTTCTGTCTGTTTGTCTATCTATCTATCTATCTGTCAGTCTGTCTGTCTATCTATCTCTCTGTCTGTCTATCTGTGTGTTTGTGTGTCTATGTGTCTGTCTGTTTCTCTATCTGTCTGTTTGTCTGTCTGTCTATCTAGTGATCTTTGTATCTATATCATTCTAGAATTTTCTTTTTTCTTTCTTTCTCCCTCTCCTACATTCTCCTACATACTCTTTGTTTCTCCTCACTTACTCTCTCTCTCTCCCTCTCTCTCTCTCTCTTTGTCTCTCTCGCTCTCTCTCTCTCTCTCTCTCTCTCTCCCTCTCTCTTTGTCTCTCTCGCTCTCTCCCTCCCTCCCTCTCTCTCTCTCTCTGTCTCTCTCCCTCTTTCTCTCCCTCCCTCTCTCTCTCTCTCTCTCTCTCTCCTCTCTCTTTCTCTCCCTCTCTCTCTCTCTCTCTTTGTCTCTCTCGCTCTCTCCCTCCCTCTCTCTCTCTCTCTCTCTGTCTCTCTCTCTTTCTCTCTCTTTCTCTCCCTCCCTCTCTCTCTCTCTCTCTCTCTCTCTCTCTCTCTCTCTCTCTCTCTCTCTCTCTCTCTCTCTCTCTCTCTCCCTCTCCCTCCCTCTCTCTCTCTCTCTCTCCTCTCTCTTCTCTCTCTCTCTCTCTCTCTCTCTCGTAATCCTGTACACTGGTTTCTGGTTTTCTGCGCTATGAGGCGGCTCTGAAATAAGACCAGACTCTGTGGCGTCCCCGAGCTGGAGGTTGCAGTTATTGCAGCTGTATCTTCCAGTCACAGTGTTTGACGTTGGCTCATCAGCTTTATACATGAACTCTGAGTCGTCTGATCCCACAGCAGGACCACAGTGAGGCCTCTGAGGGCCACATTCATTAGGGTTACAAATGCAGTGTAGACCCTTTAACACGACCCTTTAAAACGTTCTGCTCTTTCGGCGCATCAAATACTGGTTTCAGTGGTCAGTCAAATCTAAACATCGGCCAGTGAATAATTTTAAACAGTTGCATATTGGTGGGTTTCTACCCACAGGTTGTCAGGCTTCTGAACAAGCTGTGAAATTCCTTCTGCATTACCTTCTTAAAGTCCTTCTACCATTTCACTGTGCTACTTTTTTAGTGTTATTTATTATAATCATATCACTGCTACATACAATATCACTAAGTAGTGCTGGGCGATATGACCTCAAATCAGTATCATGATTAATTGAATGTTTTGCCTCGATTATGATTAATTATAAAACGATTATTTCGTTTTTTGTTTGTTTTTTAGCCCTCATAGTTCACTGAAAAGGTTTGTACTGTAAATATTTTCTGCGTATCTTAATGTAAATCGTCTCAACAGCCAAATCAGAATTCACGCGACTTTTACGTCGATCCAACTTGACATTCGTCATAATTTCGTGCTGCTGAGACTTCGAAAGAAATGTCCGAACGCGGCCGCAGGAGAACGAGGCTGCAGCGCCAAAGAACAGTTAAAAGTCTGAAAGCAAAGTTTAAAGAATCCGAGGACGCGAACCAAAGAAGTGACCGCGCCCTTTTTACGGCTCAAACACATTCTGGGCGATGAGCCCAGCTGTCAGTCAGTGAAGCTTCATGATGGCTCCTGTGATGCTGGTGAGGATGAAGCTGATCCTCCGGGAGCGACTGGCGTTCGTTGGCAGTCGTGATTGTTTACCTCTGGATGAGCCGTGAAGCAGCGTGACGCTCTGTTCTTTTGTGGCTCAGTTTAGGAGCTGATCTGTTCAGACTGATGTCTCATACAGATCACATTTAAAACACAGTGTGAACAGCCAAACAAAAAAATTTGATTCGGTGAGAAAATCAGATTTGGGCCACTTTTACCTGCTGTGTGAACACAGACCGTAGCTTCCATGTCTCAGACGGGTCACATGACGACATGCGCTGTAGTAAGTTTTTAAGAGGGACAGTACATGAACACACAGAGAGGGAAAAGGATTTAAAATTTTTTTAAAAAAATCGAAATAACCAACATGGTCAAGATTACATCGGTTAGAGGTTCTGAATGTCGATGTCGATTACTTTTCGATTAATCGCCCAGCCCTTGTTGAGATCTTCTAATATGGCCCTTTCACTCGTTGAGTTCGACACCCCATCTTAGATTATCCTTTGTTTAATATTATATATATTATTACTGTATAGAGAGTTTTCTTACATAGGTATATTTATTATATTTCATACATACATCGTCTAAACCGCTTAGGCAGGATACACCCTGGACAGGTCGCCAGTCCATCACAGGGCAGACAGACAGACACATTCACACCTAGGGGCAATTCAGCATGTCCAATCAGCCTGACTGCATGTCTTTGGACTGTGGGAGGAAACCGGAGTACCTGGAGGAAACCCACACAGACACGGGGAGAACAGGCAAACTCCACACAGAAAGGACCCTGGTCACCCGGCCGGGAATCGAACCCAGGCCATTTTGCTGTGAGGCGACAGCGCTACCCACTGCGCCACCGTGCCGCCCTATTATATTTCAGTTATTTAGTATTTTTTTGTTTGTGTTATGTTTTTGTTTTGTTTGCACTTGTTTTTAGTATGTATATAATGCTGCCCTGCGGTAGAGTGATTACCTGAGCCTCACCACAGGCATTTCAGTGCATGAATGTCCTGACAACTTGAAACAATACGAAACAAACGCCGGCTTTTCAGTTCGCTTTTACTTTAGAGTCTGAGTAGTAAGATCATTTTTAATTGTATTTAGCCAAAATACGGTAGAAAGGAGAAAACATGAAAGAAATTCTTGAGATGCTTACAAATGTTTTGTTTTGTGTATTTCAGATTTGAGTTGTCTACCTCAGTACAGAGGAGCTGGCAGGTGAGTGCCACTTGTGCAGTGTCTTGGGCCCAATCCCATTTCACCGCTCACCCCTACCACTGAGCCCTTACCTCTTCGTTTTGCATGTTCAGGTCTAAGGGTAGGGTGACCTGATTCTTGTTGAGATAGAAGGGTAGGGCAAAGTGTTAGGGCTTTATAGCCCTCCAAACAGAGGTTTTTCAGAGACTCCAAACAGAGTTAAAAAGAAAAAGAAAAAAAACAAAACATGGCTGAACAAGCAAAGAAACAAAACCCAAAAATGTGAAAATTAACCACCCCTTGTAACTCAAGGGGCAAGGTAACATTTGAAAACAAGGGGTAGGGGTAAAAATAAGAAATGGGATTGGGCCTTGAATGCACGTTTTACTTAGATATGTTACGCACAGAGAACGAAATGATCTGTAATTGCAGAATCACCATATTAGTGCATCGCTAACACTTCTAAAGTCTAGAAAGACCATACTTAAAGCTTCTTCTCCTCCATGTCTAAACAATTCCAATAAATAATACATTTTCAAATAAATTTTAAACACTTTTTTTGTTTTTGCACCCCATCACAAATACGTGTGCCTTGAAAAGTGTTTATTTGTGTTTAAATCTTTGTTTAAGCATTTATTAATTTATTTATCTGTGATGATGTAAAGTACCCCTCTTACACATCACAGTATAATGACTGAGTGTAAACACTTACCTGTACTTACCTGAGGACTGATTATCCTTGCTTTGAGGAGCAAAGAGAACTGAACGGGTTCACCTGTGATTTACTTACCTGGGTGAGTCCATCCTCTGTAGAAGAGGAGGGAAGGGCCAAACCTGCAAGAAGAGTAAAACTGGTTAAGAAGTGTACACTGAATTGGAAATATATATTAATGACGTTGTGAATGTAAATTTGATCAGTAAGGAAGTTCATGAATTATTTACTGTTGCATGTAAATATATTTAAATATCTGAAGCACTTGTTTTTAACCCGGGCCAGTAATGGTATATCCTAGGGGAGGAGCACCCCTGAATATAAGCAGCATTACTTGGGGGGGTATAGGAGATCACTTCTTTTAGCTTGGTGAAGACTGAAGGTGATGTGTGCAGACCTATATGACTTTACAGTCAGTGGTCAGTCTCATAGCCGTAGAGACCATTTTCATTTTGTCTTCGTTTTGTTTTCGTTTGTTATGTGTGCGCGTGTAAATATGTAAATAATCCTGAGTGTTGGTGTGTAAATAAAGGTGACGGGGAGAAGATCCATAATTTGTCACACCAAAAGAGTAGTATTGCTTATTTTACTGCCAGTCCCCTCAGTTTTGTCCACTTTGTGCAAATACATATATGCAAACGCAGTGACCTTTCATTGGTGGACACCAGGTTTGCTATTCAGTTTAAAAAAGAGGAGAGTGGGCACAAAGTCCACCGCCAGTGTTTATCATTGTCATGCTAATAGCCTTAAATTGCATAAGCTAGTATTTAAAAGTTGTTTAGGGTATTTAAAAGACCTGAACATGCAGTAATCCTTAATGTTTGTAAACAGTTTCTTATACTGGCCTTCAATATTTGCGCATTGCATTCACCCTCACTTCCCTCTCTCTCTCCCCGGCTGACCTCTCTAATCTTTCTCCTTCTGTCCTGCAGGGCAGTCTGTGGTGTGGCCAGCATTCAGCCAGTCGTTAATGTCCACGCCCCGATACCTCAGACCTCTCCGCCTCATCTGCCACCTCAGCCAGTCATGCCCCTGCACCCTTCTGTACCATTAGGAGATGGTGTCCCATCTCAGAATCACCCCAATAACCCACCTGCTCACCCCCAAACGCAACCACCTCCCCAGCAACAGCAACCCCATTCACACCCCCAGGCCCAGACCCAGCCCAGCCCGGAGCAGAACGGCATCCTGGACTGGCTACGCAAGCTGCGTCTACACAAATACTATCCTGTCTTCAAGCAGCTGACTATGGAAGAGGTGAGCATGTGAATCGGATTATAAGGCAGCTGAGGCTGTAAATCACATAAATGTTGCTACCACGGATCCATTTGATCAGGCATTTTGAAATCCCATCTTTCTTCAGGTTCTAACATGGTTCATTGCTGGTATTTGACTGTATTAGTGAGCGTTTAGACTTGAGCATTAACCCTCTGGGATCGACGAACGCCGACACGTCAAATTAGATGTTTCTCGTGTTTCTATTACTATCTTTATGATAATCCAGCACAGAAATCCAGTTCAAACACTTCCTGAATCTGTAGAGTCGCCCTTTCCATTCCATCTTATCACGAGATCATACGAGACTCACATCCAGAGTTATGAGCCTATGAAGAGGGGCTGAGATACACGTCATCTGCCTCTCACCGTGTGGAACTGGTGGATATGTGTGTCCGTCTACATTCTGTGTGAAAACTGATCAATGGACACTCAGGAAATCACTGAGGACTGACCATCACGTTAAAAAAACAAATTTTCGTTCAGTTGCCCCAGACGCAGATGTGAGAGGTGTGTAAAAAGTTTGCAGCTGCTGAAGTTGCTGCAGCAGTTTTGGAAAAAAATGATGTGGAGAACATTTATCTATTATTTTATTCATACATTCATCTACTTTTGTAAACCTAAGACTTTGATAAACTCATTTCAAGCACCAAAACAATTCGTCCGTATGAGTAAAGCTATGTTTTCACAAGCAATATTAAGAATTTCTAAAAGCTGGATTTCATTTTTTCAGCTTTCGGGCCCGGTTATCTCTTTACGCAGTGCTCCAGGTCAAAAAGGCCTCATTACAGAGAGAGCTGAGATTGTTTTGAACGTTTTGATATGTAATATGTGGGTATCATGTCGTATGCAAGTGCCTTTAAAGATGCATTTAAGAATATATCCCAGAGGGTTAAAGGAACACTTTCTAGATATCTGTCTGCAGCATTTGTAGCATTTCGCTGTTGTCGGAAGAAAGCCTCGTATCTCCAAAATGGTAACTTTACAGGAGAAGGAAAAAACCTACTTTACTTTTAATGTAAGTCAATGGAACCAGACTTTTTTCCAAGTAATTTTCAGTCATTTCTTTTAGTCCATTCATCATGAAATTGACACACAATGTAAAGGGTAACAGGTATTTTCAAATTATGTCAAAAACTGAAAAACGCCCAAAATGGAGATTTCTTCCGACAGCAGCGATATTGTTGATTACCACAGGCAGTTTTGTGCTCAAAATACTTCTAGAGCAGAAGCCAAGAGGTGGGTGCTTCATCGCACTTTTCAAAGTGAAAGAAAATGATTGTTTTTAGTAACTGACACTATGCTACATACGTGGAAAATAGAGGTCAGACAGAAAAAGTATTTCTTTAGTTAGGTACTGATTAATAACTCGGTTATATCATGAACTGTGTCCACTGAAGAGGACAGATGGTTAGGATGTAGTTAAGGGTAACTTCTTACTTACTTATTGTTTTGGTCTTTGCATTCTCTTCTGATGGCGCACTGCATTTCCCACAGTTCCTTGCTCTCACCGAGGAGGACCTGAATAAGTATGACCTCACTCAGGGAGCGAAGAAGAAGCTGAAGACTCAGCTGGAGCTACAGAAGTGAGTGAGCAGAACATGCTGTCAGACACAGTCCTCTGACCTGGTGATCACCAGCCATCCTGCTGATATGACTGACTATCAGTTTTAAGATAAGAGAACTTTATTGTCCATTAAATTAGCATAAAATAGAAATTTGTCTTTGGCAATCTGGGAAATAAATACATACATTCTCAGAAATAAAGGTAGTAAACTGTCACTGGGGTGGAACCCTCAAGGGTTCATCTCAGTACCTTTGGTCAGGGAACATAACTGAACCATAATCCACTGAAATGATATGTTCTAAGCTGTACTGACTCCACACACCCCGTCTCGTCTCCAGGCTTTTATTTTACTGTTCTGTTTTAAAACATTCGGTTATGAAAAGGTACAAATACGAACTTTTCACCTGGAGAAAACTTATTTAAGGTTCACAATCAGACCTTAAAACCACTGTTGTACCTTTTAAGGGAACATTTACACTGTTTTTACCTTGATGAACAAAAGATGTACCTGTACAGAACCTTTATTTCTAACAGGTGTACAAAAATGTGCCAGATTGCCAAAGACAAATTTCTATTTTATGCAAATTTAATGGACAATAAAGTTATTTTATCTTAAACCCAGTTGAACTAATCGATACCTTTGATTGGCTGGATAAGGAGCACTAGATAGGATCTGGAAAATCATGTGTCTTTTACGTTGTGTGAATATTTTATGATGAATGGGCCAGTAGAAGTGGACTAACATGACTAGGATTAAAATCTTGTTGCATCAACACACATTACAATTAGGAATGTTGACAGTGACCATATATGTTTTTCCTATACGCATATATATTCTATATAATTCCTATAGACACTACATTTATCAGTGTTAACAGGAAGTGTTTTGTCTGTGGTGAGTGGCCGCATGGTTCATGACGGGGCCGCTGTGTTGAATTTGGAGGAGGCAGTGCGTCAAAAAGTTGAGCAGAGTTTAACTTCATGCAAATAAATCCAGCCAGTGCAGTGTTTCCACAGTTAGAGGGCAGGTAGTGTTTGTGTGACCACTGTCTACAGCTCAGTGTGTGAAACATTCATTATATTTATAAGATGTTTCCACACAAACAGCTGCAAAAGCACTGTTTTATCTTAAAAATCCAAGGAGTAAGACGTTGGGCGTGAATCAACTGAAATAACTGATGTTGACTGCAGGAGATAATCAGCACCCTCTGTTTCCCAAATGATACATAGTACGTTGACTTTATGATTATTTTCAGAAACATTAACTAGATAAATATTTACTTAGCAAGACTTATTTTAATTGGATTTTGCTGGGCGTGGCCTTTTAACACCCACATGCAGTGCAAACACGGTGCAAGTCCATCATCAGTGCAGTACATGAAAACTAGTTTAATATATATTTTGTGCAAAGAGTCTGAGGTTTTTAAAACGCAGAGTTAGAAAAGAAAATCATCTCACAGTGAAAGCAGCGTTTTACAGTAGAAATAAATGGAGCTCATTATGCTGGTAGTGAACTATGCTGCTGACACAGCTGCCTAAAAACCATAGAAACGGACCTTAAACAGAAGTGAGGACCCTGTTGGGGTTCATCCTGAAGTTAGGACAGGATTTAGGAGGTTTAGTCTAGTTAGGATGTTTGTGTGATGCTGTTTTCTTATCTGGAGTTAATGATGAGATCATGAAGTTAGGAACTGTTATTCTGGAATAGCTACTGTCCTGCATTCAGTCCGTACTGAAGTCGTCATGGAGACTAAACAGGTTAGATTTCAGAGTTAAGATGTTTCTGTAATACGACCCCAGATATTACTTGGGTGGTGGTTCATTCTCAGCACAGCAGTGACACTGACATGGTAGTGTGAGTGGTGCTGGATGAGTGTATCAGACACAGCGGTGTTGCTGGGGTTGTAATACATGTCAGATTGAGAGTGGAGCACCACCCACCCAAAAATATCCAGCCACAAGCGGCTCTGGGGTCAGGAACTGACTAGAGGACGGCTAACACGGACTGTGAGTTAAGTCTGACTGTACACCAGCAACATGAAGGCCTTATCCCATTTCACCCCTCACCCCTACCACTTAGCCCTACCCCTCTGTTTTGCGCGTTCTAGGGGTAGGGTGTCCTGATTTTAGTTGAGATAGAGGGGTAGGGCGAAGTGTTAGGGCTACATGACCCTTCAAACGGACGTATGAGAGAAAAAAGAACCGGCAATATGACTGAGAAACCCACAAATGTGAATATTTCTCCATTAAAAATTACGATAACCGTCGCATTGTCTTAGTTTAATGTCGTTTCAGTGTATTATGGTCGTTTTCTTCATAACAAGCATAAAAATCACTAATAGTATGCTAATGTCTCTGTAAATTTCCCGTTCCACCTTAAATAGTCCAGTGGTTCTGACACCTGAAGCTGCAGAATGTAGCTGCTTTATTTAAGGTGGAACAGGGAAATGCGAATGAGAAGCTGGCGAATATCTGACTTCAGCTTCATATCACTGAAGAATTAGGGGTGGTTGATAATAAATAATTGCCCCCCTCTTTGAAGGCATATGATGCCCTAAATGTAACTAAAGCCCAGCAGTGAGGAGCTGAACTTTACCCTCCTCTGCTGTCACTGCAGACTGGCAGGGTCGCCTACAGAGCAGCGCTGGTAGCTGTTAATGAAGTGATGATCTTTTTATTTGAGGGTCCCATTTCAGAGGGAAGATTTCAACCACCAGGAGACACTCGAAAACAGGGGGTAGGGGTAAAAATAAGAAATGGGATGGGCCGAAGTGGATATACTACTTACAAGTATATCGCTGTTGTCGGAACAAAACCTCGTATCTCCAAAATAGTAACTTTACAGGAGAAGGAAAAAACCTACTTAATGCAAGTCAATGGAACCAGAATTTTTTCCAAGTCATTTTGGGTCATTTCCTTTGGTCCATTCATCATAAAATTTACATACAATGTTAAAGGACAACAGGCATTTTAAAATTATGTCAAAAACTGAAAAACGACAAAAATGGCGATAAGAGGTTTTCTTCCGACAGCAGCGATTTACTGGAACTCAAGCATTTCTCGTGATTGTCTTTGTGTAAGTCTGGGTTTGGAGGGCGGTTTGGTCAATAGTTAAGCTAAAGACTGATTGATTATTTTAGATAAGATGTAATTGGTTGTGACTCTTGCCAAAGGCTTTGCTGTGCATTAGTATGCATGACGGTTTTCCACTGATCTGGAATCAGTTGTGCTCTTTCTGTGACTTTTTAAAGACTTGAGTACAGGACCAGGTCAGACTCAGCACAGTTTAACACTAAAGGAAAACCATTATCAGTGACTGTTCTTGTGAAAGAACATGCACATACACACACACACACTCCGCTCTAATCCCTTTTCCATTCACAATATCTGCAAGTTTCCACTAGCCAGCTCAGGCCAGGGAGATAGGGGCGAGATAAGGGGCAAGGAAAGCCGCAGATGCCTTTCCAGCCTTTCCATCAGGCTACCTGAAAAAACAAGCACAAGCGCGGGTGGTGTGAGGTGGATGTTCAGAGCGCTGGTCTCTGTTTAGCCCAGTTCTCGTCAGTGATCAGTGTGTGTGAATGAAGCACTTTTGTATGTTATACTGTTTGTACTGTTTTAGCCTGAAGGTTACAGAATTATAGCTGTTTTTTATGATTTAATTTTTTTATTGTTATCACAGGAACTGCTGTGTACAGGAGAGTAGCATATTATTCCATCTCAGCAAACAAACAGACACATTTACTCTGTAAATGGAAATGTGAATGAGACGTCAGCTCAACTCAAAACAATATAGTAACTGATTACATGGCTTTTCTTGAGTTGACTCAACTTGAGGACACAGCAGTTCACACAACTCAAACTTCCTAGTTGAGTCAGAAGTTCTCTTAATATTTTTGGTTCTGTGTCTCAGTTTGGTAAATAAAATGAACTTGTTTTTTATATCACTTTTATGCTTCTCCCACTAGCCAGGACTTTTTACATCACACAAACCTGCTGGACATTCTTCCTCCTGGATACGCACTGGCTATGGATGGCTGTGGCATCGCTGGGGCTCAAACTCACAACCTCCTTTTGGGGTGACGGCTTAGTCCATCAGATTTTGTATCTAGAGATGTTTAAAACACTGGAGAAAAATATTTACTGTTTAAACTTTAAAGTCTGGCATCGTCTCATGTGGTGCAACTGTCTAATGATTCATCCCAGCATCAGGAGGTTGTGAATTTGAATCCCAGCAATGCCACAGCTGTCTATATCCAGAAGCCCAAGAGGAAAATATGACAGATGGGACTGTGTGGTAGACGGAGCGCCAGCTAGTGGAGAAACTGAGTTTCGGCCACTCATCTATTTTCTCTATCTCTCTCTCTCTGTCTCTCTCTCTCTCTTTCTCTCTCTCTCTCTCTCCCTGTCTCTCTCTCTCTCTCTCTCTCTTTCTCTCTCTCTCTCCCTGTCTCTCTCTCTCTCTCTCTCTCTCTTTCTCTCTCTCTCTCTTTCTTTATCTTTCTCTCTTTCTCTATCTCTCTCTCCCTCTCTCTCTTTCTCTCTCTCTCTCTCTCTCTCTCTCTCTCTCTCTCTCTCTCTCTCTCTCTCTATCTTTCTCTCTTTCTCTCTCTCTTTCTCTATCTTTCTCTCTTTCTCTCTCTCTCTCTCTCTTTCTCTATCTTTCTCTCTTTCTCTCTCTCTCTCTTTTTCTCTATCACTCTCTCTTTCTCTCTCTCTCTGTCTCTCTCTCTCTCTCTCTCCCCCTCTCTCTACAGTCCCCCGCTCGCTCTCAGGCGCGCCCCTGGCACGTCACTATTTGCGTGAGCCAAGACGTAAAACCTACGATATTATTAAACACGGCTGATTTTGTCGCAGCGTCAAAACAAGAAAAAGACTGACTTAAGACGGCCGTCCTGACCAGCTCACACTAAACGATCGAGATGACGCGAGCGCGACGCGACTCTAATAAGACCCTCATGATTTTATTCTGACATTGGAAATTTGTCTGCAACAATGAAATCGCTTGAAAAGTCGTTTGGTGTAAGTTTGAGTTGGTTTCCTCAAGTTGACTCCACTCAAGAAATGTGAGTTGATCAGTTCCTATATCATTTTAAGTGGAGCAGACTTCTCATTTTTACAGTGTAGTGATATCACCTCTAGGAGAATTGGCATAAATTACTCCCAGAGTTCTTAAAAAATAATAATAACTATAACAATGAGAAATAAACCAATCAGCACAGAAGTATTACGAAGTGTTACAAAGCTACAAGCCAATTGAATTGAAATACTCTACAGCCTCGATCCACGTTTCACAGTAACATTCACACTTTGGGTTAAAAGAATAGGACACTCGCTCCAGTAGTACATTTTCCAGTAAACAATATTTCCATGCAGTCAAAGAAGGTGGTTGTGACTGAGGGAATTATAGCTGTTTCTAATTGTTTCAGGGTGTCGGCTTTCAGCTTATGGAGATCAGTCAAAATAAAATAAAAAAAATTAAAAAACGAGTATTAAAGATATAATTCAGCACCGCAGTGTAAACACCTACAGCTGTGTTCTCATTCTGTGGTAGAAATTCAGTCGTATAGTTGGCTTGTGCTGAGTGGCAGCACATGCAAAAAAGCAAAGCTGTAATAGGTTTGTACACATCGCCATCTAGTGGGCAATACTGGAAGTGAAACAGTATTTGTTTAGTCTTTGTCCTGTTTGGCAAGCACTTCTGACACAGCTGATGTCTGTCAATAAACAGCTGACAAACAAGTATTTTGAGAGCGTTTGGTTCCCAAGTCTAGTGATGGGAAGCACTTATTTAGTTTTGAGTTGAATTAATTAGTGTTTAGTTTAGTGTTCGTGTTAAAAATGAGAGCTTTTACACCCTGAAAATTGGAAAGGTATTAAATATACACCGATCAGGCATAACGTTATGACCACCTCCTTGTTTCTACGCTCATTGTCCATTTTATCAGCTCCACTTACTATATAGGTGCACTTTGTAGTTCTACAGTTACAGACTGTAGTCCATCTGTTTCTCTGATACTTTGTTAGCCCCCTTTTACCCTGTTCTTCAGTGGTCAGGACCCCCATGGACCCTCACAGAGCAGGTACTATTTGGGTGGTGGATCATTCTCAGCACTGCAGTAACACTGACGTGGTGGTGTGTTAGTGTGTGTTGCGCTGGTCTGAGTGGATCAGACACAGCAGTGCTGCTGGAGTTTTTAAACACCTCAGTGTCACTGCTGGACTGAGAATAGTCCACCAACCAAAAATATCCAGCCAACAGCGTCCTGTGACCAGCGTCCTGTGACCACTGATGAAGGACTAGAGGATGACCAACACAAACTGTGCAGCAGCAGATGAGCTATCGTCTCTGACTTTACATCTACAAGGTGGACTGACAAGGTAGGAGTGTCTAATAGAGTGGACAGTGAGTGGACACAGTGTTTAAAAACTCCAGCAGTTTTTACTTACATTGACCACCACCACATCAGTGTCACTGTGAGTGCTGAGAATGATCCACCACCCAAATAGTACCTGCTCTGTGAGGGTCCATGGGGGTCCTGACCACTGAAGAACAGGGTAAAAGGGGGCTAACAAAGTATGCAGAGAAACAGATGGACTACAGTCTGTAACTGTAGAACTACAAAGTGCACCTATATAGTAAGTGGAGCTGATAAAATGGACAATGAGCGTAGAAACAAGGAGGTGGTCAGAATGTTATGCCTGATCAGTGTATTTTACAAATGATCATGTTGATGAAATACATTATAATGTACAGTCTAGGAAATTATTCCGTTCACTGTAATGTGATTCTTTGTTTGTTTATCACAGGGAGAAGTTGGAGAAAAGATACGTGTTGTCTCAGTTTCCTGTGTCGTGTGGGGGGGTCGCAAGAGTAACACCATCCAGCTACAACGGCCCTCTAACACACACACACTCAAGCAGCAGCAACACAGGTACACACACACACACACACACACACACATAGACACACTACACTCTTAAATAAGATGGTTCTCCAAGGGTTTTTTAGTGAAGAAAATGGTTCTATATAGAACCATGAACACTCAGAGAACCCTCAAAGAGTTCTCTGCATTGTGAAAAGATTCTTTAGATTGTGCCGTAGATGGTACCATATAGAACCCCTTTTAGAAAAGGGTTCTATATAGCACCAAAAAGGGTTCTGCTATTGTTACGATGTGAGATATGCACAGAGCAGAACCCTTTTTGGCGCTATAAAGAACCCTTTTCAAAAAGGTTCTGCATAGAACCATCTGCAACATATTCTCTATCAATCTTTAGTAAAGAAGATGGTTCTATATAGAACCATGAACACTCAAAGAACCCTTAAAGAGTTCTTTGCATCGTGAAAAGATTCTTCAGGTTGTGCCATAGATGGTACCATGTAGAACCCCATTTAGAAAAGGGTTCTGCTGTTTTTACCTTCTTGAAAAAGAATGGCAAACTAGAGGAATTAAAAAAATGTTCTTAGCCCAGTTGTACAGACACACACACACACACACACACACATATATACATTATATATATATATATATATAATGTATGTGTGTGTGTGAACATATATTATATATATTTTTTTTTCATAATACATGTGTTCTTGTATGTATGTGTTCAGAGTTGCGTGTGGAGGTAGAACAAGGTTCGCTGCCTGTTCTCCGTGACAGCAGTTCCTCGTCTGGCTACTCCAGCGCCCCCTCCAGCCCTATGACCCCTTTGTCCCGAGACGCTTCCTTCGACCGAGCCAAAGAGCCACACAGACGTACGAGGCTTCCACCACAGCTCACAATAAAAAACACTCCTCGGGGGTCGGGGTCGGGGTCATCTGCATTGGTTCATGAATAAACAAAGAAAATGTTGAGATAAGTCTAGTCAGAGTTATTCACATAGCACCTTTAAAGTCAGGGCAAAAGTTCTGCCAGTAGGGCTGGGCGATACGGCAGAAACATCATATCACAAAACTTAAAAGAGGCGTTCATACTTAATGTGTGTTACGGTATCAGACACATCGCACTCCACACTTAAAAACTGCATCAGAAACTCTGTAAAGATTTTTATTCAACATTTCACACATTAAACCAAATTAATCAGGACTAATGGTGCTTTTTCTATAATATAACGTGCAGTTGGCCAGTTTGTTAAACATCAGCTCAAAGAAGCATTTTATTTATCATGATAATAGAATTTGCCACAACAATGATATGATAAGGTAAGATAATCCTTTATTAGTGGGGGAAAAGTCACAGTGCTACAGCAGCAAAGGGAGAGCAAGGCACTTCAGAAAAGAAGTAACAAGAAGAGAATTAACAAATGAGGTAATTAACCTTATTAATTACTTAACATGATTACAGTTTGTTACTTATTACTGTATGGACAATGTATTTAATACTGAAGATAAAAAAATAAACTCTATCCTTCACAAAATGAACAATATAAACATTATAAATAGAAAAGCAAAGAAAAAAATCTTTATACTATAAGAATGTTTTACACTTATTGCACATAAAGACCATCATATAAAATATCACATTGCCCAGTACAACCAAGTAACACAAAATAAATATTAAATAGTTATAAGAATTGAGAGAAATTAATAAAATAAAAGAAAACCACACACAAGCATATTAGTAGATGTTGCTTAACATGCTCTTCAGACTCATGTACACTGGAATTGTCAAGGGCAAATGGAATTGGGATTCTTTTCCAGGCCACTGTTGCCCTCGGTTTACCCGTTTGGGGCTGCACCTGGATTTCTGTAAATCTGCTTTGTGACGATGTCTGTTGTAAAAGCACTGTTCTAATGAAAACTGACATCTGGCAGGTGCAGACCCTGGCTCGGAGCCTGGAGAGAAAGAACGGCCATGTTTCTTGCTCAACCCTGCTGGTTCCGGCGGCCCAAGTCGACCCACAGCTCAGGTTCTCCCGGTCCAGAACGACCCATTGCTATCACCATCACACCAGAGCAGCCTGAGCCCTCCCTCCCTCCCTCTGCTGTCGCCAGGGCGAGGATTAAACTCTGCCCGCAAGCCCCGTCCCCTGCCGCTGTGCTCCGAGGAAAGGCCCAAACCCACTGGGGCCGGGGTAGCAGTCAGCGTGCGCCTCGAAAGCCTGTTCCCCGGCATGGGCGTAGACGCTGTGCCGCATGGGCACCAGGAAGGCCCTGGGGCTCGCGGGCCCTTAGCTGTGCTGCGCACACCTCCAGGGTTGATGGTGGAGACCAGCACTGCTCTGACTGCAACCTCTAACACCCTCCATCACGTCTCTCACCCACCCCTACACGTGCAGGTCTCTCCCTCGCCCGCCCACGCCCGCACAAGTCAGTACCCTCACCCTGCCTCTTCCTCTTCCTGCTCCTCTTCCTCCGGGTTGACCTCCAAACCAGCCTTCCCGCCTGTCAGCGCCGTTCCCGTGGCAACCGGCAGCACCGTGCCTGTGGCGGCAGTGTCTGGGAACACCTACAGCATCAACAGCGCCTCCGTAGCCCCGCCCAGTTCCAGTCCCATCACGACAGAAGCGGTAGGTTACGGTTCAAACCAAGCAAACGGCACGAGTTCAGGCTCAGCCGTGTGCGTGTGCAGCTCTTGCGGCTGCAGCGGGAACTGCGGCTCCTACGGCACGCTGCCGGCCAGCTACAGCGGCTACTTCCCGCACCCGTTCTCCGGGACGTCCGTGTTTACGCTGGGGCCTCTGCTCCACTTCAGCCCACTTCTCACGGGAAGTGGCTCCGCCTCTCCCTTCTCTTATCCCCTGGTGGCCCCGCCCCTCTACAACAGCAGCCTGTCACACGAGTCGCCGCAGAACCTCATCCTTCCTCCCATGCAGGGCTTTCTAGGGGGAGGGGCTAATGTCTACCAGCCCCATGGGATGATGGGAAATGGAGGCGCGGGACAGAAGAAGACGGGGAACATGTCCTGCTACAACTGTGGGCTGAGTGGGCATCGCGCGCAGGACTGCAAACAGCCACCGATGGACTCTACTCAGCAAGGTATGGGAAGAGCTCAGCTCAAATGATAATCATACTTTTCTGATAGAAGCTTCGCAGTTGGGACGGTATCAATAAAACAACCACAGTATTTACCAAATACATCAGGCTGTTATGGATAATGGATTTATCTACACCGATCAGGCATAACATGATGACCACCTCCTTGTTTCTGCGCTCATTGTCCATTTTATCAGCTCCACTTACTATATAGGTGCACTTTGTAGTTCTACCTCACAGAGCAGATACTATTTGAGTGGTGGGTCATTCTCAGCACTGCAGTGACACTGATGTGGTGGTGATGTGTTAGTGTGTGTTGTGCTGGTACGAGTGGATCAGACAGAGCAGTGCTGCTGGAGTTTTTAAACACTGTGTCCACTCACTGTCCACTCTATTAGACACTCCTACCTTGTCAGTCCACCTTGTAGATGTAAAGTCAGAGACGATAGCTCATCTGCTGCTGCACAGTTTGTGTTGGTCATCCTCTAGTCCTTCATCAGTGGTCACAGGACGCTGCCCACAGGACGCTGTTGGCTGGATATCTTTGGTTGGTGGACTATTCTCAGTCCAGCAGTGACATTGAGGTGTTTAAAAACTCCAGCAGCACTGCTGTGTCTGATCCACTCAGACCAGCGCAACACACACTAACACACCACCATGCCTGATCGGTGTATAACCTTAAAAGTTTAGAATATAGAACTTTTAGTAGCTGGTTGTTTGTGTTCCATTCATTTCATCAGTTTTTTGGTTTTTGTAATCATATATAATCTTGTACATATTTGAGCTTCAGCCCCTGTGTTTAAACTGAACCAGGTTCTGTTGAATATGTTGAATACAGTTTCAGGCCATTTACTCCATATACACACCAATGCCTAGTCGCACCTCGGTAACTACGATCCAAGCTCCAAACAAGGAACACTTTTTTGATATCCCAGCGAATTAATACAGAATTCAGTTGATGTTTGCACTCGTGTGTGTGTGTCTCGGGCATTTTTACAACAGCTTTAAATGTGGCTCAGCCAGTCAGCTTTTAGATATGGACATTTCTGTATTATTAATAGACACTTTGACTGGTCTTGTCCTTAATTTTAGGCTTGTCGGTTGACATTTAATCGAGGAATTATAACAGTCGGTTATCAGTCAAAAGAATTAGCCAAGACTTGCATCCCTACAGGCACCAGTGCATGAATATCTCGTCCAGTACTATTTGCAGAACATCTGTATCATGAATAAATTCATCTATTTAATGTAATTGTCAATCATACAGTGCAGTATAATTGAAATTAGTGAATTATGCACTACTAATGCGTGTGTGTTTTTTTTTTACAGGGATGTTTCGTCTCAAGTATTCTCCTCAGTCAGACAGCCAGGACTCTGGTGACTAGGTGTGATTTCGAGATCATATGTGAGGTTTTTTGGCCCGGAGCCCTCGTCCGTGTGTGAACTCGCACTCACCGAAACCCCCCCACAGGAACAGGGCTCTGGATTTTGTCCACAGCTGAAGCGCTGGAAAAACAAAACACTCCAGCCTAGGCTTCTCCAAACGCTGTGGTGAGACTTAAGTCGAAAGCCCTGAGAAAACGGTTACGATCGTTACCTTGGAGAGAGGTTTCCCAACAACCTAATGCAAGCAGTCGTGGAGTTGGACGGTATAAGGAGTAATAAAACCAAAGAGGACGCCTTGCTTGACAAGACAAATCTTTAGAAAGGAACGTTGCAAAGGGGGAATGTAAACGTAGCTGTTGCGTTCTTCGCGCTCTCTCCTCTCAGGTCCGCCATCGGCCTCTTCTAACTGCGGTTTGTACAGACAGCATCACCGCTTTTAAACTGTAGTGTGTGGACAAGGCAGTTTCTTGCACATCTCCGGTAGGACTTTGGAAAAACAGGAAAGAAGACACTGCCATCTTTCAATTCTGAGGAAACACGAGTAAAGCGATGGTTCTGACTCTCGTCCGCACCAATGCACAGGTTCTTGGAAGCCTTTCGGAAGAACGTTTAGATGTATTACTGCTCTGTTTTATGTGGTTACATTTTGGTTTTTTCAAAATGTACCTTGTTGATCGCCATGAAAAACATCATACTACCCAGGAAAGACACTTAATCCTTTTATAACAAGCTCTTTTTGTCGAATTCATTGCCTGCGATGTCTTTTTTTGGATGTCGTGATTTTGGGAAAATCGTTTTTAATCATTTTGGAAATCGTCTTTAAGGCGTTTTTGATATCTGATGTCTCAGTCTTTCGCAGCTAGGCCCTCATGTTGGGACAGAGCTACCTGCAGCAGCCCGAAGGCAAGGTGTGGAGCTCAATCCTCACATTTCAAAACAGTTTTTTTAATCCACAGCTGCCCGAAGTGGCCCTTGCATAGGTTAAACAGCTGGACAGATTTACACATTTGCTATCGTTTATTTGGAAACGGACTCATCAAAGGACCTTAACGGGTGGATGTTTCTTACCTGCCGATGTACATATGCATGGCTCTAGAGTCTAGCCATAAAGCAATCATCGTGAACAAATATCGGTTTACTGAACTGCACCTTAGCCAATTTCTCAAGGACTACAGCAGCCCAACACACAATGCACTTCTATGCTGAAACACCCACTTCAAAAGAAGTCATTCAAACGAAATGAGTGTTCGCAGCTGAACTCAGTCATCTGCAGAACTTGTTTCCATTTATTTCTTTAGCCAGAACCCGCAGTAATCAGCTATGCATGTTGCCTTATAACAAGTATTCGTTCTGTACATTTGGAATATGTATGTAGTCAACGTCTTTTATTATCAGAAAAAGGCTGCAACTTGAAAGATAATCTTTTTTTCATGTACTTTTTTGGCCGTTTTGTATTTAACAGTGATGCTGAATGAAGTTTGTATTCAGAGTTATTTTGTATACTGTACCAATTTGAGATTTCAAAATTAAACCTGTTTTCAGATTTACGTGTGGAAGCTGGGTGTGTTTGGGATAGTGTGTAGAAAATAAACTGTACCCTTCAGGGTACGAGCGCGGTCACAGGGGTCAGACCCTCAAGGGCTTTTTCATTACCTTTAGTTTCAGGAACATAACTGTACCTTATTCTGTGGCATCTCCCCGTGTCTGCGTGGGTTTCCTCCAGGTTCTCTGGTTTCCTCCCACAGTCCAAAGACATGCAGTCAGGCCAATGGAGATGCTAAATTGCCCCTAGGTGGGAGTGTGTGAGTGAATGTACATGTCTGTCTGCCCTGCGATGGGCTGGCGACCCGTCCAGGGTGTTTCCTGCCCTCCGCCCATTGACCGCTGGGATTGGCTTCAGCCCCCCCCCCGCGACCCAGAAGGATAAGCGGCTTAGAAAACGTGTGTGTGTGTGTGTATTCTGTTGCAGTTGAAGTTTTAGGGATTTGGAGACCTCTCTGGTGGAAATGTGTAATTGCACACAACTTGCAGAAGAACATTTTGTAATGTGGGTGTGTGTGTATATACATCGATCAGGCATAACATGATGACCACCTCCTTGTTTCTACACTCATTGTCCATTTTATCAGCTCCACTTACTATATAGGTGCACTTTGTAGTTCTACAGTTACAGACTGTAGTCCATCTGTTTCTCTGATACTTTGTTAGCCCCCTTTTACCTTGTTCTTCAGTGGTCAGTACCCCCATGGACCCTCAGGTACTATTTGAGTGGTGGGTCATTCTCAGCACTGCAGTAACACTGACGTGGTGGTGGTGTGTTAGTGTGTGTTGCGCTGGTCTGAGTGGATCAGACACAGCAGTGCTGCTGGAGTATTTAAACACTGTGTCCACTCACTGTCCACTCTAATAGACGCTCCTACCTTGTCAGTCCACCTTGTAGATGTAAAGTCAGAGACGATAGCTCATCTGCTGCTGCACAGTTTGTGTTGGTCATCCTCTAGTCCTTCATCAGTGGTCACAGGACGCTGCCCACAGGACGTTGCTGGCTGGATATTTTTGGTTGGTGGACTATTCTCAGTCCAGCAGCGACACTGAGGTGTTTAAAAACTCCAGCAGCACTGCTGTGTCTGATCCACTCAGACCAGCACAACACACCACCACGTCAGTGGTACTGCAGTGCTGAGAATGACCCACCACCCAAATAGTACCTGCTCTGTGAGGGTCCATGGGGGTCCTGACCACTGAAGAACAGGGTAAAAGGGGGCTAACACAGTATCAGAGAAACAGATGGACTACAGTCTGTAACTGTAGAACTACAAAGTGCACCTATACAGTAAGTGGAGCTGATAAAATGGACAATGAGCGTAGAAACAAGGAGGTGGTCATAATATCATGCCTGATCGGTGTATATATATATGTATGTATGTTTGGATGTATATACACACACCCATATTAATAATTTTTATTACAATAATCTGTAAGACATACTGTGTGTGTGTGTGTTTATATACAGATGACATACTTTTAGCTGCACCTTTTAAAGCTCCTAACTGCTTAATTATATCAATATTGTTTATCTCCACGCAGATTGACATGCAAATATTTACAGACATGGATAAAGGCTGTTTTGTGAGAACGACTCGCGTAATCCAAACATGATTACATGTTTGCGTCAAGCACCATTCAGTGTCACCCGTTACCATAACAAGTAGCATATTTGCCATGATTCCACTGCACATGCCCAGATCTTATGTCAAGATTCTGATTGTGAAAGTCATTCAGATGTTTACATGATTATTCTGCTATTTAACCTCTTTCAGCCGGTCCTGATTTTCGGTGTTTATATGAGGGATTTCGATTGGGTTATTAGGTTGCATGGAACATCCTAATTACAGCATTGTAGCTCACAACAAAGCAAAGTGCAGATGTTTGAAATTTTCCAAGACAATCTGAATATTGCTCTGTTTTATTTCTCCTTTAAAATGACAGACAGGTCAAGAAGAGAGTGGTGCAATATTGCTGTAAATGCAGAGATGCAGAAGAGGTGGGACAGCACAGAGATGAGAACAGATAAAGCACGGCACCTCCGCTCTTCTCCATCACACCCGCTTTCAAACAAATAACCTTTCCTTTATTTATTTATTTTGTTCATTACACATACGTATAAGCATATGATTACAAGGAAACATCTCTTTAAATAAAACAAGACGATTAAGCTAAATGCAAACGCTCAGGATAAAAGGCATCTAAACTTTTTTTTGTTGTACAATTACCTGTAAGACATACCGACGTTGGCGTACAGTAGCACACATATGCGTTTATAAAGGCGTAAATAACCCTCTCTATTAAAATCAGGAACTCTAAAAGCGTGCACCAGAAGAGAAGCTTGGGTTTCGGAGCCGTTCGAGCCCAAACCCAGGGCTGCCTGCACCTGCTAAAGTGACGTGTCCATCTAAAACAGGTAGCTTCCTGCCCGTCACAGCACAGGCGAGCGGCAAACCACCCACAGCGTTTTTTTGCAAAACAACATTCATCCATTCACTTATGCTCTTTTCCTATGCGGCTTGGCTTGTTTTGATGACATATTCTCCTTTATTTTTTCTATATCTGCATTAAAAAGCTTTGCACTACAATCATAAGGTTCTTGATAGCTCAGCATTTCCCTCTTTTGTCCCACTTCTGAGTGACTTGGGGAAGTTAAAGAGGGGGAAAAATGACATTTTTCGCTTTCTTGGGTTGTGGATCCGAAATACAGCACCCACAGCCCTCCTGAAGAAAGCAGGAGAGGAGAGAAGAAAGGCAGAACCGCTTAACTCTTCAGATAAGATTTGGTTTGTCAGCAACAAGCAGTCTGTCTAAATTGAGCGAGATAACGGAGGCCCGTCCTGTTCCCAAACGACAGGCCTTTGGGAACAGGACTCGAAATGACTTATAACTCCACCTCTGAGAGATCTGAGAAGAAAAGAGATCTGAATTCAGGCTCGAACAAGCTGATAAACTACTCTTAAGTCATAAAATTAAATAAATTATGTCAGGATATGAGCTTTGCTGAGTCACGCAATCCCGCAAACCGAGAGCCGTACCCGAACTCAGAGCGCTTGAGCCGCGTTTACGTTATCAAACCTCTGATAATTAAGCTTCTTCCAGGTTAAAAACAGAACGGAAACGTCCAAGCAGATCTGATGTGTCTGATTTGTTTAGAATTTGGACCACATTCATAAACTGACGCGAACCGTTTCGGTAAATGCTCTTGTGCTAACGACGGCGTGCCGAAAAACGCACCAATCTGCTCAGGGAAAAGAAATAAAACAAACCCCATTTGCAAACAAACCCCTTTGTTTCTTTCTTTCAAGCCTTCGCCACCCTTTTGCTGATCGTCAGCACAATCCATCCTACAACCGAAGGATGATCTCATTCTCCCCAAACAAAAAAAGACCCCTTTTTGATCCATAATAACAAAAGACATCAGTAAGAGAGGCCGGGTTTAAAAGGAATGAAATCTAGGGTCTGGTAAAGGCTGGGGGCAACGGGGCCAGCCAAAAAAGGACAACAGGTCTAGCTCCTGTGGTCCTATCTGCGTCTGTGTGGAGGTGGTCTATGGCGGAAAAGGACAGAGGGTGGGGGTAGGGGGGCGTGGGTTGTATTATTGTCCAGAAGAAAGAGCCTGTAGGCGTTTACTGCGAGGCCGCTGTTCCAAAAGTCTCCTGGGAAGCGTACACCATGTACAGGAAGCCATCTTCGTCCCTCTCGCGCTCGTAGACCTCGGAAATGGCCGTGGAAACGGACACCATGCTGTGGCCGTTCACGAGCAGGAAGAAAGCCTGGTTGGAGTTCAGCTGCAGGCGCCTCCTGGTGGCGACACCCAGACAAAACACAGACCGTCAGCACTTCTATTTTAACCCGCTGCTATTTTTAACCTGCTTTCATGTGCAGCACCGAGGACGAATATCAATGAGGGTCTGGATCTAATTCAGAGGATCTGCCTCCTTTTCTCTTCCGCTCGTGGGGTTGCGGAGTTCATTTTTAACCATTTAAAATGGATGAAAACTACAGTGTACAGTGGTATCTGAGGAAAGAATTTACATTTAAACACTTACAAACATTCAGAAGTGGGAATTTGTCTGGATTACCTGATGATCTTAATGAGTTCACTCATGTTCACATGGTCAGGAACCAAAAACTTCGTTTTGTCCAGAATAGGGAGCTGCTTCTCACCCTTGTACCTCTCAATGATGACCTGAAATCAGAATAAAACGTAAGATTTATTCTCCTGCCTGCTTACAAATGATAAATAAATAATAATAAACAATCATATGAAAAAGTTTGGGCGCCCCTGCTTAAATTCCATTTATTTCATTTTGTTGATTTTCCAAGTGTAAACAAGTGAACACACTTCTGTGCATTTTAATACACAATTACTGTTTATTTGCTGTGTTTAACTTATTTTCACTCTGAAAATCAACAAAACATATAATCTGACCAGGGCTGTTCAAACGTCTGCATACAACTGTATGTCAATGTAAACTGATTCTATAACAAGTGATTCTGGACCGACTGTCATAATGAGATGTTTACATAATGATACGGGCAGCTGGAGGTTCGAAGTTTTGATATGATGGCACCAATATTTTTATATTGCCAGTAAACATCAGCTCTACCAGTTCATAATATTGTAAGACACACAACATCTAACATCTCAGTAATATCAAGATATACACCATACACCCCTGAAGTGTTTAGAATGATTAATGGGCCCATTTATATATATATATATATATATATAAATAAAAGTATCTCCAAAATAGTAACTTTACAGGAGAGGGCAAAAACACTCTGACCTTTCAATGCCAGTTAATGTAAAGAGATTTTATTTCAAGTGATTTAAAAGCATTTCTATTAGGATGTCTGGTGGGTTGAAATGATGTAGAAAAATAAAAATCGTCAAAAATAGAGATATGCGGATTATATGTAAACAAGCTCTGTTCTGATTGGCTGCCTTGTACTGTGTCTAATTCAAAAAGCTGTGATGAAACACTCCTTATTACTTCAGTGTGAGTGAGCAGCACTGAACTGCTGTAGGCTAAACAGGTGGATATATGCAAATGTGTTGTTTTTGTGACGTCACAACTTAAAAACAGGCTGTTTTAGCAGCTTAGTCTCCATACATGAACTGTACGGCCTGGGAGAGTGAATGGTACATTTAAAAACAATGTTTATGGGTCATTCTACAGAAACGTCCACTTTTCTATCTCTCCATAGGAGTCACTGGTGTCACCAGTCCTAATTGGTGTTCCACATAATAAAGGAACACCAGAGACATGTTTAATGAAAAAATGCATTTTACAGAACGGCTGCTACAGAGCATCAAACCACATGTTGTCAATCATGGAATATCCACTAAAATATGGAATTTAATCCATTTGTATTCTATTTTTTCACAATTACCTCAGAATAAAGTCGGTCACACCAGTGACTTCAGCTAAAAGCTTCATATGAGATCATGAGCTAAATGAGAAAATCTCTGATAACTGAAAGACACAGTGGACTCACCATGTGCTTTTCTTCATAGATCCTCAGAAAACAGGGAAAAGGAAGTCGAGTGATGTCATCAGTGTGACTTTTATTTCAAAATAAGAGATTTTTTAGTTACGCGGTAACACCAGTGACACGACTCCTGGGGACAACTTTCATTATATATGTTACAATATTTATTTGCCGTTTGTTTTCTTTATGTGATTTAATTCATATATTCCTTAGTCATGTATAGATTATTGCAGTTAAAATTGCAGAAAAACGTTTTTTTCTGTGGGGACGAGCTCTTCTGTGGTGCTTGGAATTCTATATAATTGATTTAAAAACCAATATTGCTAAATTGAGGCTCAAGGAGGTGTGATTGTTAAAATATATATATATAGGTGTGATTGTTTATTTTATATACGTTTTATGATATATCTAAACACTAGGGACACAAAAATGGACCTTTCTGTAGAATGACCCTTATGCTACATCAAACTCAGTTCAAACTAGCAAGAAGAATTCAGTTGTCCATGATACGAGCCCTTCAATATTAACAGGCCTTCGTAAAAGAAGAGACGCTGCACTCTGGCTGTAACTATCGGCGCACTGTCTGCTGTTTTTCCTGAATGCAGAGCCACAGCATTTTTCCTCCTCAGAGGGTTGATAATTAGCTGGTGAGCTGAAACAGGTCCCTGAAGGACTGAGGGGGGTTAGAAATGGCCTGAGGGTTGGAGATGTTCAGGAAATGGTCAAACAGTGAGCTGGGGCATGTCTGCAGCAGATGGGAAGCTGACGGACACTTAATCCTAATGGTCAGCTTGGGTAACAATACTGCTCAATAGCCTCACAGCTCAGTCAGTAGAGGTGACTCCTCACACCTATTCTCTTTCATGGATGTGCTCAGATATGCTGATGCTGGTGCTGGTGAGGTGACTAACGACTCATTCTGTGGCTCTTCAGCCAGAGTTTAAGATGTTTTAATGTGTAAATGTAATCCTTTAACCGCAGGAGGGGCAGTTGGGTGTGTTTACAAAACCCTCAAGGTGATCATGAGATTACTGACCTTTCAGCCTTCTTGACCTCTCTAACGTGTAAATAGCACCTTTACAAAAACGCGTCCGTTTTAACTGCAGATTGAACAAGTGCAAACGGCTTTGGGACGCGTCCCAACAAGTCCTGCTTCTCAATAAAATAAAAGACACTTCAGCTGAATCCTGCTACATAACACTGACATCACCATAAACATGTTATGGTAGACGCCACCTGCTGTTATTACAGATTTTGTTCTGTAAAATACACCAATCAGGCATAACATCATGACCACCTCCTTGTTTCTACGCTCATTGTCCATTTTATCAGCTCCACTTACTATATAGGTGCACTTTGTAGTTCTACAGTTACAGACTGTAGTCCATCTGTTTCTCTGATACTTTGTTAGCCCCCTTTTACCCTGTTCTTCAGTGGTCAGGACCCCCATGGACCCTCACAGAGCAGGTACTATTTGGGTGGTGGATGATTCTCAGCATTGCAGTAACACTGACGTGGTGGTGGTGTGTTAGTGTGTGTTGCGCTGGTCTGAGTGGATCAGACACAGCAGTGCTGCTGGAGTTTTTAAACACTGTGTCCACTCACTGTCCACTCTATTAGACACTCCTACCTCATCAGTCCACCTTGTAGATGTAAAGTCAGAGACGATAGCTCATCTGCTGCTGCACAGTTTGTGTTGGTCATCTTCTAGTCCTTCATCAGTGGTCACAGGACGCTGCCCACAGGATGCTGGTGGCTGGATATTTTTGGTTGGTGGACTATTCTCAGTCCAGCAGCGACACTGAGGTGTTTAAAAACTCCAGCAGCACTGCTGTGTCTGATCCACTCAGACCAGCGCAACACACACTAACACACCACCACCACGTCAGTGTTACTGCAATGCTGAGAATCATCCACCACCCAAATAGTACCTGCTCTGTGAGGGTCCATGGGGGTCCTGACCACTGAAGAACAGGGTAAAAGGGGGCTAACAAAGTATCAGAGAAACAGATGGACTACAGTCTGTAACTGTAGAACTACAAAGTGCACCTATATAGTAAGTGGAGCTGATAAAATGGACAATGAGCGTAGAAACAAGGAGGTGGTCAGAATGTTATGCCTTGTGTACACTCAATGAATGTGTCACACATATACAGTCAATGAGTGTATATATCATATATATCAAATATACAGTCGAAGTCAGTGGTTCAACTCCTTCGTGATTGGAGCCTCTCGCTCTCGTTCATACAGCTTGGGGTTTCTTGTTACAGTGGAGGCTCTTGAGAGGAACTGGAGCTGCAGCTTTTGGCTGTAAATGATACTTCAGACTTGATGTACTTCGGTCATAAACAAACTCACAGAGCTCAACATGTAAAAGCTGGATTAGAATTAGAGGCTTAAACTGTGGATTCTTATCATAGCAGCATACAGAGCACTGCAGCTGGGCTTCAGACCGGAACCACGGATGGGTCAAACTAGGAAAATGTGTTAATGGGGCTTAAAACAATCATACCATGAATAATTCAATGTGTTATTACCATGTTAACTTTGACACCACTAGAAAAAAAATCTTAACTGTTATATTTATGTACCGTTACATTGTGTGGAGGCTCTTTACACTTCTACCGAAAGTTTCCTTAGAACCAAAAGAGGCTTCTCTATGAACCTTTTGCGCCGCATGTAAAGGTCTCAAAGTAATAAGTGTCCTAAACAGATTCCAGATCCATAAAAGCAACCACATTAACTGATCACATTCACTCTGGCACTCTCTAGATCAGATTTCAGCAGTTGCTGGTTTGCTCGTGTGTCTAAATGGAGTGAGAAGGACTTACCGGGATTTTGTTCGGGTGCTGCTCTCGGATCTGTTTAACATCGTCCACTCTCTGTTCTGTACAGACACAGACAACAGCGACATGTCAGATGCAGCTCATCACTGCAAGCCTAATACATTAATGTACAGATATTTTCATATGAGCTGTCATCATTCAAATGATTATTTGATAATAATAGCTGATCTAATATAATGTACAAACAATAACCCACAGAACATGGCCCATTTATAAAATTATACATACATACATACATACATATATATATATATATATATATAAAATGGACTTATTAAAATCTGCATTTTATCTGTATCCGAAACCCCTCTTAGTACAACCAAAACCCCTCCCAGTGCAACCAGAACGCCTCCCAGTGCAACCAGAACGCCTCCCAGTGCAACCAAAAACGCCTCCCAGTGCAACCAAAACGCCTCCCAGTGCAACCAAAATGCCACCCAACTGAAACTCCTCCCTATGCAGTATGTCACTGGGCGTGTGAAATGTGACAGCAAGGAAAAGTAGCACTGACCGAAATTGCAATATTGACTGACACTACTGTGCAAAACAAACTCCAGATACTAGTCATATGAAGTGACCAGGTGTAAACGGGGTCTGTGTGTGTTTAAAGGCCCATATCCTACATTGTTCTTGTTCTTTAAGGTCCACCTTTAATATCTGCCTGGTTTTATATACCAAAAATAGTCAAAAATAATACTTTAAGGCTGACAAATATAAACACAACAGAGCTGATAGAGGCACAATTTGGGGCAGCCAATCAAGAAGAAGTCAGGACTGAAACACTCCTTATAACTCAAGTGTGAATGGGTGGGGCTAAACTGTTGTAGGCAGAATAGGTTGATCTATGACATCTCAAAAGCAAAGAATTCAAAACAGCTGTTTTTGCTGCTTAGTTTAACATACATGGATTGGGGAGGGGAATGGTTTGTTTTGAAACCTCAGCAGTGTTTACACACTACATTCAACTGTTTTATTTATTTTAAAGAGACATAAATTCAGTTTTCCTTTATATGGGCCCTTTAAATATGCTGCTGAATAAAGTTCTGAGAGAGAGCACTGCCTGTTCTTGGCTGTCAAGCAAGCCAGACCAAAACATTTAATGAAGCTGGACACAGATGTGCACTCTTTTTGCACCTATCCTATTTCTTTTCCATAATTTCCGATGGAAAAATGCCCAAGTGAGTATGGCATTGTGGCATTGTGCGACGTCTGAGTTGATGAAAGAGAATTCAAAGTTTGAAGTAAAACACACTTATTCTAATGAGTTTAACCGGCAGAGGGGAAAGTGAAAGAAAGAAGCTCTTTGTGTAGCCGAGGATGACGAGGCAACCGGCATTACAAATGACTCAGCACTTCCTCTGACAGCAGTAAAAACCACCATCATGAAACAAAATCATACAGACCAATGAAATATGGTGCACCGCCTGAGCCTTCACGTGAGAAACACGGGGTTTGGGTTCATTTTACTGGAGAACATGTTTGGTTCTGTGTTAATCAGCAGTTTACACACCTGCATGTTTGTAGCTATGAAACATTTATTTCCTCAAATAATAATAATAATAATAATAATAATAATAATACACACACAAACACACTTTCTGAAAACGCTTATCCTTCTGGGTCGCAGGGGGTGCTGGAGACTATCCATCCAGTCCATCGCTGGGCAGACAGACAGACATATACATTTCACTCAACATTCACACGAGGGGCAATTCAGCATGTCCAATCAGCCTGACTGCATCTTTTTGGACTGTGGAGAAAACCGGAGAACCTGGTAGGAAACCCACGCAGACACGGGGAGAACAGGCAAACTGCCCACAGAAACGACCCTGGTCACCCGGCCGGGGAATCGAACCCAGGCCCTTCTTGCTGTGAGGTGACAGCGCTACCCACTGTGCCGCCTATTATTATTATTATTATTTATTTAAAAATTTTTTTTTACTGCATTTAGCATCAGAGACTGTATCCAATCTAGTACAGATAGGTTAGAGTACAAACCGCCCCAGAGCTGGTTTGAACACTTAGATTAGACAGAGTAAATGTGCAATACAATAAATTTCATAAATGCTACTCAGCTCCTTGCAAAAAGTCTACACCTCTATTATTTATATTTAAAGCATGGTGTTAATTGTGAACGTAACGTTTCTCTGCAGTTCTGGACTCATAATACGTCTCTGTACGATTTATGTTCTAATAATAATGGTCAGCTGGACGTTCTAACAGTGCGGCCTGAACGTGGCAGGGCAGCTTTTAGTTACAGAGCCCCATCTTCGTGGAGCGATCTGCAGAAGCATGTGACACTGGAGCAGTTTATCTCCCTGACTGATCTTAAGATAACGAGAACTGCATCATTCTGCTTGTTCTTGTTTTTAATTTGATTTTGATTCTGGTTTGATTTTGATGTTGATGGTGTTTCTTTGTTGATTGTTCTTGTTTCTGTGCTGCCTTGTTGGCCAGGGCTCACTTGCCAAAGAGAATTTTAATCTCGATGCCATTACCGTGGATAAATAAAAAGTAAAATAAAATAAATAAATAAATAACTGTGAGTGTGAAATGTCAATGTTTTGTTATTACCTCATCTGAAAAAGATCTACAGATATTTCTATGGTATTTCTATCAGTAAATGTGGACAAAGAATATAATTCACTACAGTTTATTACTCATACTGCACTTTATATTTTATGGTTGTTTAAGTATGTTTTATCATATATCTTCTATTTATGCATCTATTACTACAGGGTGCTTCACAGGTGTTGCAGGTTGCTATTAGTCAGCACTACAGAATATTATAGATGGCAAAAATATAATAGATTCAGAATAGAAATCAGTTTATAGTTGTGTTGCAGGCATGTAAACAAAGACTGATGGCAAAGCAGTGTCTACTGTAGGGCTGGGCGATTAATCAAACTGTATTATTAATTATGATTTTGGCCTCCAACGATTATGAATACATGATAATCGAGATAAACAATTACTGTACAACATTTTTGCAACGATGCTCTCATTTTAACTAGTGTTATAAATACAGCGCACCCCCTTTCCTTCACAGTGGGGCACTTTCACCCCTCCCTAAAAGTGCAAACTCATCTCATTTATTTATTTTAAATATATGTTTAGTAGTTTTTAGTAGGTTGTGGATGTGCATTAGGACACAGTTGAGCTTATCTATTTTGATACTAATAATTTTTATTATTAATATTATATATTATTTATTTATTTGTCATATATATATATATATATATATATATATATATATATATATATATATATATATATATATTTTTTTTTTAATTCATGGTGATTCACTGTTTTTTTTACAACTTCAACAAATGAGAGTAATATGTTAAATAATCGTGATCTCAATATTGGCCTAAACAATCATGATTATGACTTTTGCCATAATCGAGCAGCCCTAGTTTACTCCAAAAGCTGCAGCCTGAATTTGTGGCTACTGCTTATGCTGACCAAACCTCTCAGAAACCCCAATGTGTAGAGGC
>NW_023494788.1:785000-792500 GCF_904425465.1 Colossoma macropomum | reverse complement strand
TTTATGTATGTTTCTATTTGGACAGCAACAATATATACAACACCACGCCCCCTTGCAAAAAATAAACAAATAAAAATCACAAAAGAGCATGTTTTTTTTCTACTTCATGTCAATTTATTTTATTTTATTTTTCCAAAAGTATTTCACATTGGTTTACATGTATCAGAAACACCGCCCATCACTGCAAACTACCAGCCAATCACAGTGCGGGAGGGCGGGAATACGTCAGAATACGGGTGGGAAAAAAATAACGCCAAGAGGTTAATGAGGTTGCGGGCAGTTTTAGTGTTTTAGTTTAAATTAATATCACATTAACAAAACCAGCTGCTCAGAAAGAAGCTGGACATTTCAGTTAGTGTCTGCAGAATCAAACAGATCATACACAAAGCAGTTTATCAGATATACACCGGTAAATAAAGGGGTCAACAAAACGTAAACAAAGCATAGTTTGGCTTTTTAATGTAAATGATTATACCAAATAAAATAGAAAACAAAATAATTCATAATCCAAAAGAAGAGTGGAATATATATATATATATATATATATATATATATATATATATATATATATATATATACAGCTGTCATTTACACTGTGTGAAGAGTTCATCATGAATGGACCAACAGAAACCAGAAACTCTTCAAACTAGCTGGGAAATAAATCTCTTTACATCAAAATACACTCTTAAAAATATGGTTCTTCAAGGGCTCTTTGGTAAACATAATGGTTCTATGTAGAACCATGAACATTTAAATAACCACTTCAGGCTTAATGGGTTCTTTACATTGTGAAATGGATCTTCAGATTGATGTTGTGTAGGGTTCTATATAGAACCGTTTTGAAAATGGTTCTATATAGCACTAAAAAGGGTTTTTCTCTTGTTACAATGTCCAGCTTGTATACAATAGAAAAACAATTTTTGGTGCTATATAGAACCATTTTCGAAAAGGTTCTATATAGGACCATATAGAAGCTTTTTGAGAATGGTTCTGTATAGTACCAACAAGTGTTCTATTTTTACGATGTAAAGCTTGTATACAACAGAAGAACCATATAGAACCATATAAAAGCTTTTTGAGAATGGTTCTATGTAGCACCAAAAAGTGTTCTTCTCTTTTTACGATGTCAGGCTTATATACAATAAAAGAACCATATAGAACCATATAGAAGCTTTTTGAGAGTGGTTCTATATAGCACCAAAAAGTGTTCTTCTCTTTTTACGATGTCAGGCTTATATACAATAAAAGAACCATATAGAACCATATAGAAGCTTTTTGAGAGTGGTTCTATGTAGCGCCAAAAAGTGTTCTTCTATTTTTACGATGTCATAGCTTGTATACAATAGAAGAACACCTTTTGGTGCTATAAAGAACCATTTTCAAAAAGGTTCCATATAGAACCATATACAACACATTCTCCATTAATCTGTAGAACCCTTTCACAATGCAAAAAAACTATTAAGGCATACACATTGTTGTTTGATTGTTCATGGTTCTTTAAAGAACCCCTGAAGAACCACCTTTTTTAAGAGTGTATATTTGAAGTACGGAGCGTTTTGGCCTCTCCTGTAAAGTTACTGATTTTGAGGTGCTGGTTTTTCTTTAGACAGTGATGATACGGGTTTTCTCTGGATGAGCTCACTGGATCAAGGACACAATCAGAATCGTGTCCTCATCACACACACTCACTGCTCTGCTTCACTCAAAGCTCCACAGTAATAAACAGCCGACTGAGGTCAGCAGAAGTCAATGTGGACCATAAAGTGATGTTTAATGTTCAAAGGCTACTGAGCAGGCGTGTTGCTCCATATCAGCAGCGCATGACTCAGAGGGCCATGACAAGTGTTTTCTGTATTAAGAAATAACCCTTCGAGTGGTTATTATGGGTCAACAGTGACAAATTCTCATGCTCAGCGGAAATGTTAGGGCACGTCCCTCTGTTTGTTTACTTATTGTTCCGGTTTTCTGAGGCTAATAGCAAATATCCCACAAAGATTATAACATATCTCTGTAAGTGATGGGTGGTGCAGCCATGGAGTATAAAGCTATTATCCTCACTGATGCCATTGTACTTTACACACACACACACACACACACACACACACACACACACACACACACGTAACTGGAATAGTACATACACCCATACACTCTACACACACAACACACACTGCTATATTCATAAGTATTTATAATATTTATTAACCCATTTCATTCTTTCTCTGGCTCATTTGCACAGATCTGCACTTTACATGTACATATAGTAGTATTTACAGAGACCTCCCATATAAATACAACAAATGTGTGGCCACATGTTAGTAAGGTGTGGGAACAAGATAATTAAGTTGTGGCCATGATTTAGTAAGGCATGGGAATGAGATCCTAATGCATGGCCACGACTTAGTAAAGCGTGGAAACGAGATAATTAAGTCGCAGATATGACTTAGTAAGGTGTGGGAACGAGATCCTAATATATGGCCATGACTTAGTAAGGTGTGGGAACGAGATCCTAATGCATGGCCACAACTTAGTAAGGCGTGGGAAGAAGATCATTAAGTTGTGACCATGACTTTGTAAGGCATGGGAATGAGATCCTAATGCATGGCCACTACTTAGTAAAGTGTGGGAATGAGACCCTAATGCATGGCCACGACTTAGTAAAGCATGGAATGAGACCCTAATGCATGGCCACTACTCAGTAAAGCGTGGAAACGAGATAATTAAGTCATGGTCATGATTTAGTAAGGCATGGGAATGAGATCCTAATGCATGGCCACGACTTAGTAAAGTGTGGAAACGAGATAATTAAGTCATGGCCATGACTTTGTAAGGCATGGGAATGAGATCCTAATGCATGGCCACGACTTAGTAAGGCATGGGAATGAGATCCTAATGCATGGCCACGACTTAGTAAGGCATGGGAATGAGATCCTAATGCATGGCCATGACTTAGTAAGCCATGGGAATAAGATAATTAGGCCTTGGCCACAACCTAAGGCATTATCTTGTTCCCACGCCTTACTAAGTTGTGGCCATGACTTAATTATCTCTTCCCCAAGCTTTACTAAGTCATGGCCACACATTAGGATCCTGTTCCCACATATTAATACGGTATGTCCACACATTATTTTTATGATTGATGTAACCAGCAGGGCTCCGAATGTATTTTATTATATCCTTATATTTTTATATTTCACATTCTTTCCATTCTTTCCATCATTCCATTTCCATTCTTTCCATCATTCCATTTCCATTCTTTCCATCATTCCATTTCCATTCTTTCCATCATTCCATTTCCATTCTTTCCATCATTCCATTTCCATTCTTTCCATCATTCCATTTTTATATCCGTACCTTAAAGAGATGTATAAGCATTTCACTGCATGTTATACTGTGTACGTATGTGTGTGTGTGTGTTTGTGTGTGTGTGTGTGTGTTTGTGTGTGTGTGTTTGTTTGTGTGTGTGTGTGTTTGTGTGTGTGTGTGTGTGTGTGTTTGTGTTTGTGTGTGTGTGTGTTTGTGTTTGTGTGTGTTTGTGTTTGTGTGTGGTTGTGACATTTGGTGTCCTCTGTTTGTTTCATTCCTCTTTCTTGTTTCTGTCATCTGATATAAATGTGACCAGAGATTCTAAGGAAACATCCAGTTTAGGGGAACAAACTATGACTCTAACTGGGACTTACCAGCCAGTCGCTTCTTGAGCATCATAAGGAAAGAATTTCATACCCAGCGACTGCTGTAGGTACCAAAACCAGCAAAACCAGCTGTCAGTGCTGACTATTAAATAATGGCATTCCTCTGACTGCCAGCTCACCTGCTTCTCAAAACTCACTCTGAAATATACAAATCAATCCTGGCCACTTTCACTTAAAACTAGATGCTCATATGTTCTGTGGTTATGTTCTTAAATATTCAGTCCATTTCATCAACACACTGTTCAAAAGCATGGCAGACTTAAAGGGCCCATATCCTCCATTTTCCCCCTGAACTTTCCTTGTAATGTTTGTGTGGTTTTATGTATCAAAACATTTCTCTATGTTCTCTCCTTATACCTTAGAATTAAACAGATTAAACAGGCTGTTTTTGTTATTTTGCCTTTAAAACTAAGATATGTAAATGATCTCTGTTCTGGTTGGTTGTACTGTATTGTACTTCAATCGAAAAGCAGTTTAAGCTTAAACGCTCCTTATAACTTCAGTCTGAATGGGCGGGGCTAAACTGCTGCAGGACGAATAGGAGAATGTATGTAAAGTAGTTATTTTTCGTGACATCACAAGAACAAGAAGTCCAAAATGTGCCATTTTTGCAGTTTATTTCCCATGAATGGAATAATTACATTGGCCCTTTAAATAAGTGTTGATTTACTACAGTGTATATATATATGGATAGATAGATAGATAGATAGATAGATAGATAGATAGATAGATAGATAGATAGATAGATAGATAAATAAATAGTAACTAATGTGGGTGGGACATTCTTAGTAATTTCATCTTTACACTATTGAATGACATCATCTCCATTGCTAACGCACACAGAAATATGTAAGTGAGTAATAATGTAAACACAGGCGTGTTCAGGTGTTGCTGACTCAGATCAACAAGCATGGCAGTGTTTCCTTAGGCAGTGTTACAGTCTGAGATTATCGTTACACATTATATCATGGGGCCCTGGCCACTAGAGGGCCCTCTATCAGAACAGGTTTATAATAGATTGGCCTGTAGAGTCACACATAAACCACACAGTCAGACATCAATGAGTTGATATAACACCAGCCAGAGGAACTACAGTCACATAATTGAAAACAAGTCTGTAAAAGGTATTGGTCTGTAGACTCTTTTATCTTTGTAAAGTCATAGATGTTTATATACACATTTACATATATATATATGTACTTTACGAAAGGAAAAAAATCTACTTTACTTTTAATGTAATTCAGTGCAACCAGACATTTTTCCAAGTAATTTTGGGTTGTTTCTTTTGGTCCATTAATCATGAAATTTACACACAATGTAAAAAGTAACATGCAATGTCAAAAACTGAAGAACGAATAATGGAGATATGAGGTTTTGTTCCAGCAGCAGATATACATTTATATATATACTCGCTGGTCACTTTATTAGAAACACCTACCTTGTAGTTCCACTCACTGGCCACTTTATTAGAAACACTTACCTTGTGATTTCACTAACTGGCCAGTTGTTAGAAACCCCTACCTTGTGCTTCCACTCACTGGCCACTTTATTAGAAACACCCACCTTGTGCTTCCACTCACTGGCCACTTTATTAGAAACACCCACCTTGTGCTTCCACTCACTGGCCACTTTATTAGAAACACCTACCTTGTGCTTCCACTCACTGGCCACTTTATTAGAAACACTTACCTTGTACTTCCACTCACTGCCTACTTTATTAGAAACACCCACCTTGTGCTTCCACTCACTGGCCACTTTATTAGAAACACCCACCTTGTGCTTCCACTCACTGGCCACTTTATTAGAAACACCTACCTTGTACTTCCACTCACTGCCCACTTTATTAGAAACACCCACCTTGTGCTTCCACTCACTGGCCACTTTATTAGAAACGCCTACTTTGTACTTCCACTAACTGGCCACTTTGTTTGAAACACCCACCTTGTGCTTCCACTCACTGGCCACTTTATTAGAAACGCCTACTTTGTACTTCCACTAACTGGCCACTTTGTTAGAAACATCCACCTTGTACTTCCACTAACTGGCCACTTTATAGAAACACCTACCTTGTACTTCCACTCACTGGCCACTTTATTAGAAACACCTACCTTGTACTTCCACTCACTGCCCACTTTATTAGAAACACCCACCTTGTGCTTCCACTCACTGGCCACTTTATTAGAAACACCTACCTTGTACTTCCACTAACTGGCCACTTTATTAGAAACACCTACCTTGTACTTCCACTCACTGGCCACTTTATTAGAAACACCTACCTTGTACTTCCACTCACTGCCCACTTTATTAGAAACACCCACCTTGTGCTTCCACTCACTGGCCACTTTATTAGAAACGCCTACTTTGTACTTCCACTAACTGGCCACTTTGTTTGAAACACCCACCTTGTGCTTCCACTCACTGGCCACTTTATTAGAAACACCTACCTTGTACTTCCACTCACTGGCCACTTTATTAGAAACACCTACCTTGTACTTCCACTCACTGCCTACTTTATTAGAAACACCCACCTTGTGCTTCCACTCACTGGCCACTTTATTAGAAACACCTACCTTGTGCTTCCACTCACTGGCCACTTTATTAGAAACACCTACCTTGTACTTCCACTCACTGGCCACTTTATTAGAAACACCTACCTTGTACTTCCACTCACTGCCTACTTTATTAGAAACACCCACCTTGTGCTTCCACTCACTGGCCACTTTATTAGAAACACCCACCTTGTGCTTCCACTCACTGGCCACTTTATTAGAAACACCCACCTTGTGCTTCCACTCACTGGCCACTTTATTAGAAACACCCACCTTGTGCTTCCACTCACTGGCCACTTTATTAGAAACGCCTACTTTGTACTTCCACTAACTGGCCACTTTATTAGGAACACCCACTTTGTGCTTCCACTCACTGGCCACTTTATTAGAAACGCCTACGTTGTACTTCCATTAACTGGCCACTTTATTAGAAACACCCACCTTGTGCTTCCACTCACTGGCCACTTTATTAGAAACGCCTACTTTGTACTTCCACTAACTGGCCACTTTATTAGAAACGCCTACTTTGTACTTCCACTAACTGGCCACTTTATTAGGAACACCCACTTTGTGCTTCCACTCACTGGCCACTTTATTAGAAACGCCTACGTTGTACTTCCATTAACTGGCCACTTTATTAGAAACACCCACCTTGTGCTTCCACTCACTGGCCACTTTATTAGAAACGCCTACTTTGTACTTCCACTAACTGGCCACTTTATTAGAAACACCCACCTTGTGCTTCCACTCACTGGCCACTTTATTAGAAACGCCTACTTTGTGCTTCCACTCACTGGCCACTTTATTAGAAACGCCTACTTTGTACTTCCACTAACTGGCCACTTTGTTAGAAACATCCACCTTGTACTTCCACTAACTGGCCACTTTATTATTACACCTACCTTATAGCTCCACTAGGTGTAAAGTTACAGACTGTAGTCCATCTGTTGCAGTTTATCAGCTGTATTCCAGATGTTATTTGGGTGGTGATCCATTTGCAGTACAGCAGTGACACTGATATTGTAGTGTGTGTGGTGCTGGTATGAGTGTATCAGACACAGCAGTGTTGGAGTTTTTACACACGTCAGTGTCACTGCTAGGTTGAGAGTGGACCAAAAATATCCAGCCAAGAGCATCTCTGTGGTCAGACACTGACCGTTGGTGAAGAACTAGAGGACGACTAACACAAACTGTGCATCAACAGATGAGTTACAGTCTCTAACCGGACACCAGTGAGGTGGAGCTACAGGAGAGGGGCT
>NW_023494788.1:772500-782500 GCF_904425465.1 Colossoma macropomum | reverse complement strand
TACGATGTCAAGCTTGTAACAATAAGAAAACCCTTTTGGGTACTCTATAGAACCCTTTTCAAAATGGTTCTATATAGAACCATCTACAGAATATTCCTCAGTAATCTGAAGAACCATTTCATGATGCAAAGAACCCTTTAATAATGCAAAAGACAGCAAAATGATGGTAAATGTACGAAGCTGAAGTTGACTTTTTTCGCCAGCAGCTTTTTGAATTTTCCGTTCCACCTTAAATGGTGCAGCAGTTACGTCCCAGCGCCATCTGCACCATTTAAGGTGGAATGACTAATTCCAACACAAAGCTGGAGGAGAAGAAGTCGACTTCAGCCTTGTGGTGAATGTTGCACTAGTTTTACCTGCAGACGCCGTTAAAATCAGTCAAACAGAGACGCTGTGTTTCTTTTGTTTTGCTACCATGAAGAAAATGGTCAGTTCACCTGGTGAGTTTCTCAGTAAGAGTTTAAGTGCTGAGGGTGCATTGATGCTGTGGATGCTTCGCCTGTTTCTAGCTTATGGAGGCGAAGTTGACCTATAAACGCTTCGCTTGTCTTCCAAAATAAAATAAACCGAGCACAAGCACAGTGACGGACATCTGACCATGGTGCTGTTTATTCAGATTACGGCAGGAAACGAATCCATTCACGTGAAAAGTAACCGACTGTGTAGCCGCCTGTAGTCGGACTCTCTCCACGTCTCATCTGCTTCCTCGAATCTTACCGAGTCTTAACGTTGAAGTCCGAGTCAAAGTCCGGGTCGTTGGTGTTGAAGTCAAAGTCGAGTTGCAAGTCTTTCTCGATTTTCTCGAGTTGAGTCTCAAGTCATCAAATGTGTGTCATACGACTCGAGTACACACCTCTGGCTGTTGAGCTGCGCTGGTTGAACACTGGTTGTCACTATTTTTTTTTTACATAACTTTTTTTTAAATAGCTGCTATTCACACTGTGTTCAAATTTCATAATGAATTAAACAGAAACAATAGAAATGCTCCATAATTACCTGAAAAAATGTTGTAACGTTAACTGGCATTGAAAGTTAAGCATGTTTTTCCTTCTCCTGTCATGTTATTATTTTGGAGATAAAAGGTTTTGTTCCAACAATGCTGATGTGTTTCTTGCTGCAGGGCTTTGGCAATACAGCTGTAAATACGTCCTGTCAATAAAGCAAATTTTGTATTGATTGACAGCTAGAGAGAGAGAATCTCTCAGACGAGGCTGAATAATAAAGCAGTGCATTAATACAGTTTTATTGATTCGAAACTCTGAAGGCCACATTTGTTGACAGCAATGCTACCATTCCTACAAATATATGTTATTAGAGCCAAACAACAAAGAACACATTTTCTATTTGCCTTCTGTCACCTGTGAATCATTCAAGCCTGTATGTTGGCCTGTAGCTGCTTTATATAACAGTTCTCAACACTTTGCAGGTGCTTTTCTAGCTTTTAAGTGATAATTACTGTGTGTGGGTGTGTGCATATGTGTGTAGAGTGTGTGTATGTACAGAAATTACTGTGTTTGGTGGGCACATGTACATGCATATAGGAAAAAGGCATTTTAAGGGGCAATTTTTGCCCCACTGACTGAAAATATGGCAAGCTTCAGGGAGCCTACCAGCAAACAGTGAGTAGCCATGAGCTAACCTGAGTGCTACTTTCCCATCTTGTATTCTGTTTGCTGGACCAAGTTTCCAGTAAAGCAGAACTTTGGCCCAGTCCAATTTCTTATTTTTACTCCTACCCCTTGTTTTCGAGTGTCTTCTTGCCCTTTGGACTGAGTTACAAGAGATAGTGGTGGGAATCTCTCTGAAATGAGACCCTCAAATAAAAAGAGCATCACTTCATTAACAGCTACCAGCGCTGCTCTGTAGGCGACCCTGCCAGTCTGCAGTGACAGCAGAGGAGGGTAAAGTTCAGCTCCTCACTGCTGGGCTTTAGGTACATTTAGGGCATCATATGCCTTCAAAGAGGGGGGCAATTATTTATTATCACCCACCTCTAATTCTTCAGTGATATGAAGCTGAAGTCAGATATTCACCAGATTCCCATTCGAATTTTCCCGTTCCACCTTAAATGGACCATTTAATGAAAGTTTGCTAACTAACTACCAAGACATCAGCAGATGACTAGTCATTTTTTATGCTTGTTATAAAGAGAAAAGGACCATAATACACTGAAACGACATTAAACTAAGATAATACAGTGGTTAATGTATTTTTTAAAATTCTCAGAGAAAATTTGTGGGTTTCTTTGGTCTCTTGTTCAGCCGTCCTGCCGGTTTTTCTTTTTTTCTTATATTTCTCTGTTTGGAGTCTCTGAAAAACCTCCATTTGGAGGACCATGTAGCCCCAGCACTTCACCCTACCCCTCTATCTCAACAAGAATCAGGACACCCTACCCCTAGAATGTGCAAAACAGAGGGGTAGGGCTAAGTGGTATGGGCGAGGGGTGAAATGGGATTGGGCCTTTGACTCCTCCGAGTTTTTCTGAGAATCGCCCATGTCACAATATCAACAAGTGTTTGGAAGATGTCGTTGCCATCACATTTGGAATGAGCATATTTTTAGACAAAAACACAGGTCAAATAATAATACAGAAAAATACAGGTCAGTCTCTGCTTTCTCTTTTTATTTCATACACTCTCCAAACTTTTTTCGAGGTTTGGTTTGTTAACATGGGGGCGTTTTTGCCCTTTGCCCCCGGTTATTTCTAACATGGTGTGCATGTACATAATCAATGTCCAAAAGCAGACTGCCCTTAAAATTAGTGAATTTAGCTACTTTAAGTTCCCATTGCTAGTAACCTTCTTTGGAAAGCATGGAGACCTTAGGCTCTTCACGGTGACCTTTTTTTCCCAATGCCAAGTGTGGGCTAGAGGGGTATAAAGCCCCCCAGCGTTGGGCTGTGGAGCAGTGGAACTGTGTTCTCTGGAGTGATGGAGCTCCATCCAATACCTTTGGGATGAGTTGGAGTGATCCAGAACTGACCATCCAACATCAGTGCCTGACCTCACTAACGCTCCTGTGGCTGAAACTCCCTATTAATACCCTTGATTTCGGGATAAAATGTTGGTGTCTACGAACATTCGGACACACACTGCATGTCTGTGAATCACTCCTCCATTGCTGTCATCCACCCAGTCATCAGATGGCTGGCGGTCATGTTGGTGGCGAGCCGTCAGCGCCGGCAGATGTCCTGTAGGAAGCACAGTTGGATCTGGCCATGGTATCTCTCTCTCTCTATCTCTCTCTATCTCTCTCTTTCTCTCTCTGCCTTTGCATTGGAAACGTGTCAGACCTCACTGTGCTCAATAAGGCTGTGGTGAATCAGTAATTAGGATCTAATCTGTGCTCCTGTGCGTTATTAAGATGGTGGTGTTGAACGATTATCGACTTGCATGAGTAAATTCTTGCTTTTAACTCTCTATTTGATCTCTGTCTTTGAGGTGCACTCCAGAAATACTTAATTTGGTTTTGCTGCTTTTTTTGTGCCGCCGAACTGAGGAGGCCTTTTTTTTTAAACCTCAACACAAATTAAACTGCAGTGAGTGCTTTGTGAGTTAAAAATCTTAGTCTGTTGCTTTGAGTGTGGATGGAACTGCATTCTGTCACACTGCAAATTTGACACCAGTTAATTTGACACCAGTTAATTTAATAAAGTGTGACAGAATGCAGTTGCATCCACACTCTAAGCAACAAAGCAATGATGGCCATGTCCCTCTTGTCCCCCCCAACAACCCCCCCCCAGTTGTTGGGGGGGACAAGAGGGACATGGCCGTCCCATTTATTAAAATATCATTTTGACAGTTGTCAAAAAAGTACACAGCTGAGTTGCTGAAGAGCTGTCAGATATCAGTTACTACCTTCAATTACATTTTAAAACATTAATTAAAGACAAAACAGATAGTTTTTTTGATCTGTCTAGGAATCATTTCCAACACTTTACTGTGTCAATATAATCGTTTGTTGATTATGCCATAACTGTGATTAACGGTCCTTTTTTTTCTTATCACCATATTTGTCAGTATTGTTTGTTTTTTGCTAAAACATTCATAACAACATGCAAATCAGATGAAGAATTTTAGTGATATAATAGGAAAAATACCATTATAGCTGGCAACAAAACTATATCTCTACACTGTATAGGTATGAGGGGTGGCACGGTGGAGCAGCGGGAGGCGCTGTAACCTCAAAATATGAGGGAACTGGGTTTGATTCACCGGCTGGGCGACCCTGGGTGGAGTTTGCATGTTCTCCCCGTGTCTGTGTGGGTTTCCACCCACTGTCCAAAGACATGCAGTCAGGCCGACTGGACTTGCTAAATTGCCCCTCGGTGTGGCTGTATATGGTGACCTGTCCAAGGTGTATCCTGCCTTCTCCCACAATGACCGCTGGGATAAGCTCCAGCTTCCCCACCTCCAACACCCAGAAGGATAAGCAGCTTAGAAAGTGTGTGCCAGCTATAATGGTTTAAAAATATAATTTGTGTTTGTGTTAATTGTAGCCATACGTTGTTCACCCCAAGTTACATTTGAATGTAATGCTGTATGTAGGCTTTAGCCTCTTCCTGTTGGACCCCGTGTAAAGCCCAATTTGCACCCCTGATTAAATGTATCAACATTTACAGACACTACAACTAATTCACTTAAAACACTTTTATTAATATAATTAATACAATTCAGATGCAAGAAAAATACACCAGCAACAATGATGACAGGACAACAGCAGTAGAGAACACAGAAAAAAAACAAGGCCTTTAAAGCTGACGTCACCTCCAATTCTTCACATTCTCTGAGCATCCTGCAGGAGGCGCTGTTAAACAACACTGTGAGAACATCATGAGGCTTGTTGTCGTGTCTCGGGGGGGCTTGCAAGGCAGAGCCGTGTTGATGTCTTTATCAAAAACATGAGCTCTGCTCTCTGAATGGAGCCTGATATCGTAATTGTGTCTTAAGTGAAACAGACAGCTTTGTGCAAGTTACCCTACATGACACTGTAATCAGTTTACACGTTCACTTAGTGCCTATACATCGTGGATAATTTGGTTTGCAGTGGATGTACACAAGATTATTCTCTGACAATTGGGCATTTGAGAACGTGCGCTGGATTAAACTACGTACAGACAGACCACACTGAAAAGAACGCTTTGATTTCATATCAAATCAACACAGTTGCTTTCAGTTTAACACAAATCTGCCTGGATTTAATGCGTTTTGTTTAAGTGCAGCCCAGTGAGGTCAACTGCACTGGGGCCTACGGTCACCTAAAGCCTTTATGGGGTCCCTCATATACCCACCGATACAACTGTGACTCAGAGAGATGCAAACTGCACCAATGAGCTTCCATCAACCGACGTCTATTCATGTCCCTCTTTTCACATGCAGCTCATCCATGGCAACCATGCCTGAAAGGGTTCTTTCACAGTCGTCAATGTCAGATATTCATTATTTATGACTCAAAAATCCTAAATAGGTAATGTAAACATTTACGTTGGCGTTAGACGCTTGTGGGTGTCTTGAGAGCTTCAACCTGAGACAACAATAGAGAAAGGAGCCAATTACAATTTCAAGTTCGTTTAAAGTTAATTTTGTAAGGACGGGCATCATTTATTTATTTATTTATTTATTTATTTATTTATTTATTTGGCCCAATCGACTCTAGTTACAGCACTGGTCACTGCTGAGAAAAGATCATTAGAACCAATCGGATTAAAGCCTGATGGTGTTTGATTTCTGATGAGAATTACCTTTAGTGACCACTAGTTTCCTGAAGGACACCTTTAGATCCCATTAGGAAACCATCAGATGCATCTGGAATCAGTCCCAGAACAGCTGTTGAACCATTAGAAACTTTTACATTGTGACATCGACCCATCAATGAATGAAAACCATTAGAGAATACTGGACACCACCAGAACCCAGTAGAAGCTTTTATGGCTTCTATGATTTTTTCACCATGAGTTCCAGTAATAAACATGTTACAGTCATGTAAAATTCACAGTTGTATTCAGTTCATGTCATATTAGTTGAGGGGGGAGTTGTGTTGTTAGGAGGTTGCATTGGGTTACAGTTTGCCCTGTTGCTAAGCAACAACTAGCCATAGCTAACTGGCTAGCTAAAATTAGCCAAACTTGCTTGTTAATTATACATAACAATCTCAAACACTGCACTGATAAGAACCCAGATGTGCCAGCACACGTTTCAATATATATAGGCAAAAAGTGCCAATATTAACTCACTTACGTGCTGCTGTTAGTAACAACAAGCTAAATTAAAAACATGCTTTTTGTTTATGTACTGATTTAGATCCCGACTGCAGTCATTAATCCCTTCATTACAACTCTAAAGGCCCACATTCCCTTTGTTCTGACTGGTCAGCACAGAAAAAACGCCCATGATGTTGGGCGCCTGTGTACCTGTCAACTTAATCTTAACAGAAATACAGAAGTGAGTGATAGAAAAACCCCCAAACTTGTGCCCTGAACTCTTTGCTTTCATTGTTTAGACCCTACAAAAATACGAGTTGAACTTTCTACTCATTACTGTCATTGTTTACATGTGAATATGTCAGCCAGCATTTTATTTATTTATTTGCTCTGTCAGCTGATACAGATATAGAATAATCCTCAAAACTTCAGAAATCTGTACGTGTATATTAATTTGTCTGAATGCTGGGCTGAGTTGTGTGACAGTGCAGCTTAGCGTCGAAGCATTTTGTAATTTCAAACAGCATTTTTTTAATGCACATCGTTCCCCCAGATTTGCTCAATGTACCACTAATGCTGTTGCACATGTACACCGTTTACATCAGGGGTGTCAAACTCAACCACTGAAAGGGCCGTATTAAAAAATCTCGACAAATCTGTGGGCCAGCTGTGTTTTTATTTTATTTTTACTGTGTTTTTTTGACCCCAACTGGCCATTGTTTTTTCAAAATAGGCCAAAACTACAAATAGGCCCTGAATACTTGAACGATTCATAAATAATTTAGAATAAAAACAACTTGTTTTGTGTAAAACAGTAGACTACATTAGCTGCAGATCACTGTTAAACCTCTGTAAATGCCCCCAATGTACGGTAGCTTTTTTAAAACTGCCCATTCGCTTGAACTGGACACCTGGAATCTTTTTTTTTGTCGTGCTGTCCCATACATCGTTGTTGGGGAGGGGGTGGGAGCACACATTACGTTGCAGTGCATGCTGGGAACTGTAGTGCATCTCCTGGTAAAATGGGCTAATATTCATAGAAGATTAGACTAATTTTGCAGGCTGAATAGGATTGTGCCTGACTTGGCCTGCACGATTTGTATTTGACCCATGGGGTTTAGATGCTGGCTGATTCTGCTTAGCATCCGTTTTGGTCTGCTTTTTAAACATCCATGCACAAAATCAGTCTAATGTGAGGTGGCTGTATTGGTCAATAACACTGGGCGCTGTAATCCAAATGCATAAACGACTTCAACTCGCTCCACACCAATCACGGTGGGGCAAAACCAATGTGCTAAAATGCATCTCTGCTATTAAAAACACATGCATAAGACACCTGGGCCGCAAAAGATGCAACCATTTTAATACTACATGAAAATGATTACTAACCTCAGAGTAGACTGCTAATGCTTGTGCCACACGCATGAATGTGCCCCCATTAACTCTTATTCCCTCCTTGCATTAGCACCTGTTTTCAACCTGTTGATTCCCTCTCTGTCTTCTCAGACCTTTGGATGGTCAGGCCCTTCACCGGTCCTTTTATAATTACAGAAATAATTACTTAAGCCAGGAACAAAAGATTTGCGCCAGAACAATAGGCGTGTGTGGGACTGCAATGAAAACGGCGTCCACTCCATTTGCCCCTGAATCACAGTGAAGAGCACGCCGACCAATCCGCACGCTCCCGGACATGAATAACCCTTCTTTTTCCTTTTTTTTGTTCAATATCTTATCAAACTGAACGGCTCTTAAAGTAGTGCGGCGTGAACAGCCCACCGCTCTCCAGTTCCAGCATGTGAAAAAGCCCCCGTATTGTCAGCCACGACCCTCAAGGCCGCAGGAGGAGAAAAAAAAAGGGAAAAAAAGAAAAAGAATCATCGAGCCGTTCCGGATCCGGTTGGCGCGAGGCCGAGGCGGCCGTAGTCACGGAGATTTCCATGGCAACGGCGTACACCGTTCGCCGAGAGTTGAAGGAAGACACCCACTCGCATTGTTCGTTCTCGCCGATGCATATTCATAGGCGCAGGAAAAGCCATTAACGAAAGGCTTTTTATTGGGCTCGCGAAGCCGCGCGTCCATCAGCCCGCGCTTTCAGCGCACAATGCCATTACAAACGCCGCAGTTCATCTGCCCATGGCCTCTCAATTTACAGACACTGGATTAATAACCTTGCCGGATGATTAGGCCTAATGGGGCAAAATATGATTAGGCCTATTTGTGCGAATACGATTTAAAGCACTTAAGAGTTCAGGTACGTCCGTGGGCCGAGAGGAGAACGCGCCACTGCTGCCGGAGCTCGTGACTGACGGCCACGAGTGAGGCACAAAAAAACATCACGAAGACAAACAGATGCCGGGCACTTTTCTTTGATGGCGTGAGAAGAAACAGTGCATTTTATTTAAACAAACGAAAAAAAGAATGCAACTTACCACACACGCACAACGATTACCATTCATTCAGAATATTAATTAACTCATCAAATGAACATGAAGAGGTTGAGCATGAATAAAAGATCATCTCAGGGGCCTGAACAGCCTCCCACACACGCCTCTGCCCATGTTTGGTCGCAGGCCTACAAGCGGTTTTGACTTTTTTCTGTTTTCCATGGGCAAAAATCAGCCGCTTAACCCACGATAAACAGCACCTTGATAACATTCGAAATACGGCTGGAGAGAGTTTCACCTCTCCGCAGCCTTCGCCACGAGGCCAAACAGGCTATTGTTGGAGACAAACAAACAGGGAACACGGCGTCTCTAGGAGAGGGGAAAAGCGCACTTAATTACGAGACGAGGCTGACGCTTTATCAGACGCTACTTACCTCTGCGCTCTAATGAAGAGCAAAACAAGCGGCCGGTCGGGGGCCGGACCCTCGCTCGGATCGGGGGCTGCGTGGGCATTTCACAGCCAAGGGCAAAGGGGTCTGAGCGCTGAGGTAGACTGTGACTTGTTGTCAGAGCAGAATGTAGAACAACAAAATCACTAGTCTTCCACAGCGTCCAGACCGAATCACAGCGGCCTTCTTAAGCACTTCAGGGACCGTGGACAGGTTACTAAACCTGCCGTGAATCAGAAGAGAAGTCCAGTTGCTGGTGGTCTAGAATTTTAAGCTCATTTCAGACACATTCAGGTATCTCAGTCTACACTCGTTACACATTCTAGAATTTAAAGCTCCAGTCACGTTCGACACCATGTAGAATTTAAAGCTTTGCTTACATTCTACACAAGCTCCAGAAATTTCAATCATATTCTAGAAGTTATCAATTACATTCTAGAGTATAAAGCTCAGGTCAAATTCTAGAATTTGAAGACCCAATGACATTGTACAGTTTGAAGCTCAAGTCATGCACGTTTCAAGCTCCAGTCACATTCTACACATTCCAGAATTCGAATTTTAACACATTCTAGAATTTCGAACCTGTATCTTTACACATTTATGAATTTGAAGCTACAATCACATTCTGGAATTTACAGCTTCAGTCATATTCTAGGATTTAAAGCTCCAGTCATATTCTGGAATTTGAAGAAATCACATTCTACACACTGTAGAGTTTACACATTCTAGAATTTGAAACTCCAGACATGCTAGAATTTGAAGCTTCAGTCACGTTCTAGACTTCTGACCAATTACATTCTCGAATTTAAAGCTCAGGTCACATTCTAGAGTTTGAAGGTCCAACGACGTTCTTTACATTGTACAATTTGAAGCTTTGATCATGTAGCAGAATTTCAAGCTACAGTCATATTCTACACATTTTAGAATTAGAATTTTAACACATCCTAAAATTTCAAACCATAATCTTT
>NW_023494788.1:662500-767500 GCF_904425465.1 Colossoma macropomum | reverse complement strand
CAAACTAGTCTACTTACATTCATATGGCTGTCCAGCATCTACAGGGAATGGGTGAGTATTATGGCCCTGTAAAACTGTAAGAGTCCCACCACCACACTAAGATTCAGCTGAAAGACTGTTTACAGCATATTTATGAATAATTTACTGTCCATTTAGTAAAGTGGCATGTAAAAAAAAAAACGCTTAAGAAAAAAGCAAATAATTAAAAAGAAGTTGAAAGTATAGGTGATAAGTGTCAAAGCACTTAATAACCAAAGAGGTAAAGTGAGATCATCTATATTTTCTGTCCAGAAATGAGGCGCTTCACTGAAAATACTAGTTTTTCAAAATAAACATGAGCGCTTTTATTTTAAAAAATCATGTCTCTCAGTAAAATGACACAGTAGTCCATATTAATATCATGTAAACCATGCATGCTGTATGAAAGATGTTATAAATGTGTTATGCAGACACCCTTCAAGTATAGTGTGACTACTGTCTTTTAGTTTGCTAGTTTGTGGCAAAAGAAATTCAATGCTTGTTCGCTCACTTCGTTAGATCGTCTGCTTCATGTAATTTATTAAGCTGCACTAGTCAAGCCCGTTGCTAAAGGAGAAGAGTGGATCAAAAAGTCAGAAATAACTGCTTTTAAGGACAGCATCCAGGTCACTGCGAGTTTTTTGGACATCCTAAGGGCACCAGCACTCTTCGCCCTCGTCTACTGTATCCCGCCAGGGCTTCAGGGTGGCTGAGACCCGGTGAAGTTAAGGTTACATCGGCCCATTCATTTTGTATAAGGCCTTGCTTGGGTTAACACATACAAAGAGAAAGCAACAATTGGCCTGCATTGTGCACGGCGGCGGCATTGAGCGGAGTGACAGCGCAATTCTTTCGGCCCCCTTCAGGACGGGGAGGCTCATTAGAGACGGCCGAGCAGCCGCAGCCTCATACAGAGGTGATGGATTACTTTCCGAGCGCCGGCTGAACAAGGCAAATTAGTTCAGATCAACCACGGTTTTCCCATTAAAAAAACATATTAGCCCTAATAGGCTTCTCAGTTCATACGAGCAGAATGGAGCTCTCCCTCTTTACCCTTTTTTTTCACCCTCACCCCCCTCTCCTTTCCCCCTAAGTAGCCGAACCTGTCTCTGCATGTACTTATACATTTACTTCAGATTTCCGGGAAAAGAGAGAGAAAATAAGACCTAGAGAGAGAGAGAGAGAGAGGGAGAGAGTGGAGGGGGGTGAGGATGTGTTCCCCCCACCCTCACCAGTCAGGCTGGAAATAATGGGCACCTGAATGAATAGTGATGCTTTATTAAGACCGCTTAAATTACACTCTTCACTATAGGATGGACTCCTTTTATTCAGTACAATTAGAAAAATGAAATGCAGCAGCAAAGAATAGAAAAGAAAGAAAGCGAGATTGTCCAGTGAGGGAGAGCAGGCATTAAGTTCAGCTCTTTAACATCCGAATTAAGACTAATGTCCAATTAGGCTGTCATTGCTATTACCTTAAACATGATTCGGTGATGGGGGGAAAAAAGACTTTCACAGAGTAGATCATAACCTTCCGTGACATTCCACGCTCGCGAGTCTTTATTGGAATCGTTTGTGGTGCGGAAATCTAAATGTCTCCATTTTAAAGGCTGCTGATCACATTATGGGGGTCTTTATTGCCTCACGTCATGCCAGCGTTAAGACATTAGTTTAACTCTTACGAGTCACGGTTAGTGCCAGTGAAAATGACACAAGCGTGCTGCAGTTTTTACGATTATCAGCTCGTTGAGACGAGTGGAGGGATCACGTTTGTGTTTGTGAGAAGAAAAGAGGAGATATTTTATTACGATCTGAATTTGATGGAAAGCTACTGGTGTTCAGTCTTGTAAACATGTTTTTGTCATTTTTTGAAATGAGAAAAAGACAGAAGTGCAGGCTCGAACTGCTCCGTACGGAATGTAAACGTAGTTCATTATGTGATGTTAAAGTCTACAGTAGAACAACAACACTAGACTTCCATGGGTGAATTAAACCTCACTTCAGATTTAAAAATCTGAAAATCTGAGTAAATGTCACTCTGTTGCCAAGATTTCACATTTTTAACACAAGTGTTCCACAGTAAAGTACTGTTGTTTTAATGATTTTTACTGTAAAATCGATTCATCTTACGATATCTTCTGTAAAAACACAGGAAATTACTGTGAGTTTGAAGCTGATCTGCACTGCACAGCATTTTGGGATATAACAGCAACTGAGAGTTAAAAAGTATAAACAGTTTTAATCAAAATAAACAAAATTTTAAAGTTTGTTGTTTTAAAGACTTTAAAAGTTTCATGCCTATCTATCTATCTATCTATCTATCTATCTATCTATCTATCTATCTATCTATCTATCTTTTTGATTGTTTAAATGCTGGAACACTGAGGTGTTGACAAAATTGCTATTGTTTATTAATATCTTTGGCAGATTTGTTTCTGATCAGGTTTGTGCAAATTATAAGCAAAGATAATGAGTCTGTAAAATGTATATTTGCTTTTTAAAAAATCAAGGTGAATAATTTTGTTCCTTGATATTATTTATTTTTTTATTAACAAATTTAAAGGTCTGGTAAACTACAAAAATATTTTTTTGTATATTTACAGTAAATTGCTAACTACTGAGTTGCATTTCAAAGCTGTGCTGCAATTTTTATGAATTATCAGCTCGTTGAGATGAGTGGAGGGATCACGTTTGTGTTTGTGAGAAGAAAAGAGGAGATATTTTATTACGATCTGCATTTGATGGAAAGCTACTGGTGTTCAGTCTTGTAAACATGTTTTTGTCATTTTTTGAAATGAGAAAAAGACAGAAGTGCAGGCTCGAACTGCTCCGTACGGAATGTAAATATAGTTCATAATGTGATGTTAAAGTCTACAGTAGAACAACAACACTAGACTTCCATGGATGAATTAAACCTCATTTTAGACTCGAAAATCTGAAACTCTGAATAAATGTCACTCTGTTGCCAAGATTTCACATTTTTAACACAAGTGTTCCACAGTAAAATACTGTTTTTTTAATGATTTTTACTGTAAAATCGATTCGTCTTACCATATCTTCTGTAAAAACACAGAAAATTACTGTGAGTTTAAAGTTGATCTGCACTGCACAGTATTATGGGATCTAACAGCAACTGAAAGTTTAAAAAGTGAACTAAAGAAAAAGTTGGACAGTCCGCACCAGCCAAGGCCGGTCTGAAAGTGCCTCTGCTCAGTTTTACTCTGCCTGTTCGTGTTGGTCAGCGCTTCACACAGCTTAGTGAAAGCGGAGGTGTTTATAAGTGCATCCTGAACTCAAAAAGTGGTGGAGCGTCGAGTTTTTTACACCACGTCATACGTCTTTATGTGTTAACATCACACGCAGAGTCTCAAAAAGAAGGTCCGGCTCAATGTTTAGGCCTCAAATGATCTCAAAATCAGCATCATACTGATGAAGATGACAATAGTAGATAATTCACTCACATCTTCAGAAGACAGGCCAAAGTTTTGCTGAATTCTCTTTGAATTCTCTTTTCACTGGGAAGGGAGCTGAATCACAATTCGCACTATAAAACCCACACTTTCGCCTGTATTCACAGGGCTTTTGAGAGTAGAAGTGCTGATCAAGGATCTGTTCCTGTCCGTAAATAAGAGATGAATCTGAGTCTAGATCAGCACTCCTACTCTGAGATGCTTGCTGAATACAGGCTGTGTAATTACACGTTTCCACCAGAGAGGTCTCCAGATCCCCAAAACTTACACAGTGTAGCTTTAATATAATGTAGTGTAAATTTTCACACTAAAAATGTAAATTTTACACTCTTCCTGCATCAGACATTGGCCTTCAGAGCAAAGTACTAATAGTTAACGTTCAGGATTTGTAAAGATTGTTGCTATTATTATTATTATTATTATTAGTAGTAGTAGTAGTAGTATCAGTAGTAGTAGTAGTAGTACACTCTTTAAAAAGATGGTTCTTTAAGGGTTATTTAGTAAAGGAAATGGTTCTATGTAGGACCAAGCATTTTATATAGAACCATTTCATGCTTAAATGGTTCTTTCCATAGTGAAATAGTTCTTCAGACTGATGGAGAATGTGTTGTATATGATAAAATGGTTCTATACAGCACCAAAAAGGGTTCTGCTATTGTTACGATGTCAAGCCTGCATACAACACAATAACCCTTTTCGGGTTTCAAAAAGGTCCTATATAGAACCATATACAACACATTCTCCATCAGTCTGAAGAACCATTTCACCATGCACCATAAACTCTTTCCCTTTACAAAGAACCCTTATAGAACCATCTTTTTAAACAGTGTAGCAGCCATAATACTAAATATGTATATAATAAACGTGTGACCTTGGGTTTGTTAATGATGTTAATGATGATGATGAAGATGATGATGTAAAGGTTGATGATGATTATTATTATGGGTATTATAATTATTATTATTATTATTATTAGTAGTAGTAGTAGTAGTATACAAAACTTACGCTCTTAGCAAAAACATTTCTATATATTACCAAAAAAAGTCCTGTCTTGTAACTATAGTGGAACCCTTTTGGTGCTATGTAGAACCATACTTTCAAAACGTTCTGTCATGGTTCTATATATTACATATTATAGTGTTGCCTTTACTCCAGAACCCTTAAAGAGTAGCTTGTTGGGGGGGACCATAAAAAACAGAACATACATCAGGCCTAACCATTTACATATATCTGCCTATTCAAACTTCAGCAGCTTAGCTCCGCCCATTCATACTGATGTTATAAGGAGTGTTTCAGTCTGGAATGCTTTTGGAATGAGGCGCAGTACAGGGCAGCCAATCAGATCAGAGCTCATTTACATGTATCAGTCTGAGAGGCACAGTAACACAGACAGTCTGTTTAACTGTGAGGTATGAAGAGAGGTTTGGAAACTGGTAATGTAAAAACGAAATATGGTGCATAAAACCACACAAAGGTCATGAGCAGGAAAAACAATAAATCCGATGTAGGATGTGAGGCCTTTAGAACAGGACAGACAGGTGGGAATCAGACTGCAGTACAAATTCACCTGAAAACATGAAGCGAATACTGAAGCTTTTCCAGAGCGCACAGAGAAAAAGTCCCAGTGGGAAACCAACATGATGGAGAGCTTTTTTTACACAGGGGCGATCAAAGGGAGCTGCATGGAGCTTTAATTCAATAAGCGGGCAGTGAGAGTGTGAGTGACCCCGCGCTGGACCCCGGCCGGCCTGCCCTCTTCGGCTAATTTGATTCCCTTCACTTCCACTGGAGCGTCCACTGGGAGAACACGGCCGGCTCGGAGGAAGAGACTGTTCATTCACCTCTTCACCCTCTCTCTCCCTCTCTCTCTCTCTCTCTCTCTCTCTGCCTCTCTCATCATGTCTGCAGGTACTGATCTGAGCTGATTAGGTACATGACATGGTTATGACAGTGACCCCCTCCATTTCTCTCTCTCTCGCTCTCTTATTCTTTTTTCTCTTGCTCTCTTTCTTCCCTTTTTCTTTCTCTGTCATTCTCTCCCTTTCTCTGCTTTCTCTCGTTCCTCTCTTGCTTTTCCTCGCTCTGTTTCTCATTTCCTTCTCTTTTTCCTTTCTTTCTATCACCGTTTCTCTCTTTCTTCTTTCTCTCTCTCACTCCCTCTCTCTTTCTTCTCTTGCTCTCTCTTTCCAATTTCTTTCTCTTTGCTTTCTCTCTTTTCCTTCTTTTGCTGTCTTTCTCTTTTCCTTCTCTTGCTGTCTCTCTCTCTCTCTCTCTCTCTCTCTCTCTCTTTCTTCTTTTTGGTCTTTCTCTCTTCATTTTCTTTTGTTTTGAAGGTTCTGTTTGATTTTAACTATAATGTCAACATTTAATCACAGTAAAATACTGTATTCATCATCAAATCAACTCATCTTCAGATATTTTCTGTAATAATACAGAAAATTACTGTGAGATCAATGTTGATCTGTACCGCACTGCATTATGGGATATGACAGAAACTGAAAGTTAAAAACGTGTGAACAGTGTTTTCATTCTGATGATTCAGGTTCTGGTGTTTTAAACACTTTTACAGTTATACGCTGGATGATGATCATGATGATGATGATGATGATTATTATTATTATTATTTTTATTATTATTATTGCTGTTGTTGTTGTTTAAATGCTGGAACAGAGTTGGGACCACAAAAAAACAACTTCTATATCTAATAAACAAAATATCTAAAAGTACTAATAAACAAAACAATTTTTGAAGACACTTTAGTGTTCCAGCATTTTAACAACAACCACAACAACAATAATAATAATAATACTACCACTACTACTAATAATAATAATAATAATAATCATCATCATCATCCAGCGTATAACATATTTATATGTCTGATAAACCTAAAACTCTAATGTTTTTCACATGTAAATTTACAGTAAATTACTGGCTGCTGAGTTACATTCCTTTTACAGATGTTAAATGTACAGGAGATTACCGTACCTTACTTACAGCCTATTACAGTAAGCACTGTTAATTTGGTACAGTAAGTAAGATCAAAATCATCAAAAATTGGTGGGGCATTGACTCTGACAGAGAACCGAATGTTTTACTTTCTTTGCACTTTTGTAAAGTAGTACTTGAGTAAAACCACAAGATTTCAATTTCATCTGGAATTGTGCATTTCCTGAAGAAAATGGAGATTGATTGTGCAGTTGCTAAGGTGTTGCTAGGATGTATGGATTGGTTGTGGTAGCTACGTGTTGTTGAAAATGAATTCGAGTCTATGAGAGGAACAAGTGATGAAAAAGCGACACATAGAGGAGTGCGGGTCTGTGGATTAGAACTTGGGGACCTGCCCTGAGTGAGTACATGCACTTTGGTGGCTGTCAGGAAAGATCAGGGCTTAGTTGGGGGCGGAAATGAATGGGACTCTATGGGAGGAATGAGGGATGAAAAAATGACACACAGAGGAGTGCGGGTCAGTATGCCTGTGCAGTAGAGTTCGAGGACCTGCCGTGAGTGAGTATATGTAGTTTGGTGGCTGTCAAGAAAAGAAATAATTGGGCTTGCGTGGGGGCAAAAATGAATAGGAGTCTAGGGAAGAAACGGGGGATGAGAAAAAAAAAGACAAACAGACGAGTTCGGGTCAAAACAACGTTGGATTCATGCTTGTAGGCCTGCACTGAGAAAGTATATGTGAAACAATGTCTTTGGTTGAGTAGAAGTACATTAGACTGACATAAAATTTTTCACTCATTCATTCCTATGGGAAAAAATTCGTAATTTAACGAAGATTGTGGGAAAAGCGTACGTCGGATCAAAAAGCTGTATACAAGCACACCATTCCTGATCAGACTGAACATTCGGCATTATGAGTTAGTGGACAAAACTCCGGCAGAAAAATAATAATAATGAGAAGAAGAATATAAATCGGATAATAACAGTGTAACAATAGCGTGGTGCATTGCTTTTCAATGCGCAATCACTAATAATTAAGAACCCGAGAGGGAGTGTGTTATCGCGAAATAACATCACAGCTGTGTTTGGTCGCTGTAGATCATCATAGCCGTGATGTTATTGGCGATAACACACAGCCTCGAGTGTTCTACTGCTTTTATACAACAGGTAAATAAATATAGTAATAAATAAATGAACTGGGCCGTGAACGCGGCGTTTAATATGGTTTAATGTTCTTTACACTAAATTCCCAAACTGTCATCACCACTGAGCAGCTTTTCAATCGGCAGCTGTGACAGAAGAACAGCTAAACAACCTGGAATCAGCCAGAAATGAACCCAACACCATTCGCCAAACGTGTAATCTGATCTTCAAAGTCTGACCAAACCAGACTGAGCCATAAAACTGCCACAATATCAAGTTCAGCTCAGTTTTGTCAGTTTTTGCCAGATCAGTATTAATGTTGTTTTGTTCCAGCCAGTCTGTAAAGCATCTTACAGCCCATTTAGTTTGGCGAATGGTGTTGGGTTCATTTCTGGCTGATTCCAGGTTGTTCAGCTGTTCTTCTGTCACAGCTGCCGACTGAAAAGCTGCTCAGTGGTGATGACAGTTTGGGAATTTAGTGTTGTCTCATCTTCAGAGTCTGACCAAATCGGCTGTCGGTCAAATGTGATCTTAAAAGTGTCCATTTTCTGTTTGTGGCAAAGTAAGAAGTAAAATCGTTCGAATGGCTTGAGCGTCTCCTACAGCTGTCAAAGTCGTTGCTTAGCAATGGCGTCTCAGCGGAGTGATACGGTGTTTGTGAAAAAAACGTGATGTTATGGTGAAATAACAGCACAGTTAGAACACCTCTCAACCAATCAGCTTGCATCGTCCGGAACTGACTGGAAATAAATCCAGGACAGCAGAGTGGATTTCCTCTCAGTTCTGCTTTCTGGAAGTCGCTGTGCTAAAGATAATCTGCTTTGTCACATTTAGTCTCTGATTATATTTTCCATTTTATACTTAATTAATTAAATCTCTCAGTAGAATGAAGCTACACTGACAGGCTCACAATCATTAGCCCAAAGTTTAGGGCATCAGGCTGTAACTGTGTAAAGCACTGCTGATGCTAAAAGCCAAAAAAAGATGCTAACATTGAAATGTTTATGATCAATAAACAAACCAAAACAAATAAAACAACAGCCTGTTGTATGCGTTCATAAAGTGACGCCTGTCACGGGTTTGGGTAGTTTAATATCTGGCCGTACGTCTCGTGAGCGCCGCGTGTTTTGACCGCAGATGTTAGCGCTGTAGCGGTACACTGGCTAATTGTTATGGTTGTAAACATGGCTGTGCCGGAGCCGGGCTGTCAGTCAGCGGCGCGCGGGCAGATCGGCGGTAATTAGAGCGAGTAAGAGCGCATGATTTGAGGTAATTGCCTTGACAAGGGCTGGAGCGAAGCTACACTTAATTACCTGAGCGAGCTCCCTCCCAGGAGCCCAGTGGGAAACGGCCTTTTACCTCTTTTTTTGTCCCTCACCATTTTTTTTTACAAACCCCCTCCCTCTTTTCCTTTTCTTTCCTTTTTTTAAACAGGGTTGAAATTGAAGGGCTGTGGGGGAGGAACATCTGCTCTGTACTGTTTCAGGTTTACCAGAGAGAGAGAGAGAGAGAGAGAGAGAGAGAGAGAGAGAGAGAGAGAGAGAGAGAGAGAAAGAAAGAAAGAGAGAGAGGGAGCAAAAAATATAAAGAAAGAATAGAAAAGGAAAAGAAAAGAGGAAGAAAAAAAGGAGAGGTAATTAGAAAGAAGAAAGAAAGAGAGAGATAGAGAGAGAGAGAGAGAGGGAGGGAGGGAGCAAAAAGATAAAGAAAGAAAGAATAGAAAGGAAAAAAGAAAAGATGAAGAAAAAAGAAGAGGTAATTGGAAAGAAGAAAGAAAGACAGAGAGAGAGAGAGAGAGAGGAGAGAGAGAGAGAGAGAGGGAGGGAGGGAGGGAGGGAGCAAAAATGATAAAGAAAGAATAGAAAGGAAAAAAGAAAAGATGAAGAAAAAAGGAGAGGTAAATGGAAAGACGAAAGAAAGAGACAGAGAGAGAGAGAGAGAGAGAGAGAGAGGGAGGGAGAGAGAGAGAGAGAGGGAGGGAGGGAGCAAAAATGATAAAGAAAGAATAGAAAGGAAAAAAGAAAAGATGAAGAAAAAAGGAGAGGTAAATGGAAAGACGAAAGAAAGAGACAGAGAGAGAGAGAGAGAGAGAGAAAGAAAAGAGAGAGAGTGAGCAAAAAAGATAAAGAAAAGAGAGAAAAGAAAAAGAAAAGAGGAAGAAAAAAGGAGAGGTAAATGGAAAGAAGAAAGAGAGAGAGAGAGGGGGGGAGAGAAATGAGAGAGAGAGAAATAAGAGAGGAAAGGGAGAGAAAAGAAAAGAAGGATGACAGAGAGAAAATAGAGAGATAAATGAAAGGAGGAGAGAGAGAGAAAGGAAATAGAAAGCAAAAAAGCGGGAGACAGGGATAGAAAGAGAAAAAAGCAAGAATAAAAAGAAGAAGAAGAAGAGACAGAGAGAGAGAGAGAGAGAGAGAGAGAGAGAGACAGAGAGAGGCTCATCAGTATGTGTATATATAAGTCTGTGAGTCTGTGAGTCTGTCTCTCTATCTGGGCGCTGACATCGGTTTTGAATGTAAGAGAATTTTTTTAAGTCATTTTTTAACGATTCCCCTCGAGGCTATTTTCACCCTCGCTGATGTAAACATCTGATGAATCGCATCTTAAAGTTTTTTTCTGATTTGACACACCGGCAGGTCTGAGTTTCACTCAATTAAAGACATCAACCTACAGAACTGTGTAAAACTCAACGATCACCTTCATATATTTAATTTCCAGTTTAAACAGCCATTAAGGACAAGGTCATTTTTCAGGAGGTGCTTCTGAGAAGATTAGATATAATATAATCCACTGCATAAGGAAGGAGAAAGTCAGAGTGAAAATAAGTGAGTCTCCAAAACTTAAAGTTTTGGAAAGGTTTAAAAACTGATTAAAAGCTACAGAGAAAATGAGGCTCCTAACAACCACCTGGAAGACCTGGTAGACACCAAAACTGCCCCCATCAGATAAACAGCACTTAAAGCTTTCATCTCTGAGAGAGAGGAGAAAATCAAGCTGCTTCAGATCTGAAAACATCCACAGGTGTTTCTGTCCATCCTTCCACTGTGAGAAGACGACTCAGCGCTGTGGGTCTGAAAGGATGTGTAGCTGTCAAGAAGAACCTCACTGAGAAAAGGACACGGACACATCAACAAAGAAGCTGAACGATGGACTGACCGCCCCAGAGTCCAGACCTCAACACCACTGAATGTGTTTGATTACTTCAGAAAATGTTCAACCAACTTCTAAGACTGAACTTTGGAGGTGTGTCTGCAGATTCTTTGAGGAGCTGAAAGTGAGGCTCCTGGAAAGAATGGAAGCTGGAATAAAGGAACATTTGACACTGAAAAACGAGTTAATTGGACCTAAAATCACCTTTACTAATCACCTTTTACATCAAAGGGCCAAACTATGCTTTATTCATGCTTTTGTGAACCCTTTAGATTTTAAATACTGGGCAGCAAACAATGCCAAACCATACAAACCTTGTATCTCTATTTTTATCGTTTTTTTAGTTTTTGACATAATTTGAAAGTGCCTGTTGTCCTTTACATTGTGTGTAAATTTCATGTTATAAGGACCAAAAGAAACGGCGCAAAATGACTCAGAAATACGTCTGGTTCCATTGACTTGCATTATAAGTAAAGCATGTTTTTTCCTTCTCCTGTAAAGTGACCATTTTGGAGATACGAGGTTTTGTCAGCAGCGATACACAGTTTTTCACTGCAAGGGCTCAACTGCTTAATATTCTTACATTTAATACAGATATTTAAGTAGCTATTTTGCAGCGCAGACGTGCGTCAGCACATTTTGTATTACCTCTAGCACAATTGGCTATTTAACACAATTACATCAGATTTTTATTAACAACTACATTTCCGAGTGCTGAGATTTCTCTTGTAATGAAATCTCCCAGGCCGCTTTGCTTCAGCTTCAATCTAACCGTCTGCTGCCCCGGCTCCTTTTTTTCTTTTCCTTTCTTCTTTACAGCAACAAAATCAATTTAGCTGTTTTCTAAACTGTAAAATGACACATTGAGGTGGGATGTGCTCGCAGCCACTGCGCTCAAATTGAATCTGACCGTGTCCTGCGGGCAGCGAGAGGGCAGTTGGGCTGTGGACGCTGGTGTTTTTTTGTCACTCATGACAGTAAAAATCGAATGTAACACGTTTTGGCGGGGATGATAGATAGAAACAGCTGTCTACTCTCTTCCTCCGTAAACGTGGGGCATCCGCCCCTGTTATCAAACGCTCCAGCGGCGGTGCTGCGGAACATTCTGACACTGAGGCGTTTTACAGGCTCCACCACAGCGTACTGTCACCAGACCAGAGCCACGACACCCGTCTGATGAGGTTTTACAGATATATGCTAAGTGTTGTGATATGATATGATACGTTGTGGTGTAAATCCAAATGTTCAGTTTTAAACACCCTGTAATACGACAAGCCATTTTAGCTTTTAGTCCTTTTTTCTTGATATCAGAAATTCAATTTACACATGTGAAAATTTAATTCTTACTAGTAGAAATTGAATTCTCACATGTAGAAATTCAATTTTTGATATCAAGAATTCAATTTAAACATGTGAAAATTTAATTTGTACTAATGAAAATTGAATTCCCACATGTAGAAATTCAATTTTTGATATCAAGAATTCAATTTAAACATGAAAATTTTATTTGTACTAGTGAAAATTGAATTCTCACATGTAGAAATTTAATTTTTGATATCAAGAATTCAATTTACACATGTGAAAATTTAATTCTTACTAGTGAAAATGTAATTTTTGATATCAAAAATGAAATTCTTACTAGTAATCTATTTTTGATATCAAGAAATCAATTTTTACTAGTACAAAAATGTTAAACTCAGCAAATGAACAGCAATTATGCATTCGAGTGTTTGGAACTGAGTTCTCTCTGTAGAACTGTAGAAGACGTGTTCACTTGTTTTCACTTTCAGAAATCAAAAACATGTCAATTGACCAGGGGTGCACAAACTTTTGCATACAACTGTATGTAAATGATCTCTCATGCTCCGATTGGCTGTCCTGTTTTGTGCCTTGTTGAAAAAGCAGTCCACCCCTAATTCCACATGAATGGGCGGGGCTGAACTGCTGTAGGCCGAATAAGAGAATCCGGAAATATGACATCACAAAAACAGTACATTTAAAACAGGCTGTTTTTGCAGTTTTAGTTTCCACATATGGACTGTAGGGACTTTTGAAGCTTTCACAGTGTCCCCACCCCACATCAAGCTCTGTTTTTGCTTTAGGAAAGTGAGGGAAATTCCATTTTTTCATGGCATTGCCCTTAAATACACATACAGGCTGCTGTGGATTGAGTGATGGAGGAAGAGCGATGGAGAAATGAAAAAATAAAGCCCTGTGTCAGACGCGAGTGAAGCTGTGCAGCAGAAGTGTCAGGTGAGATGGAGTTGCTATGTCAGGTGTGTATGTGAATAGAGGGGGGAAGTGCAGAGCAGTGTTTCCTACGGAGATTCGGCGGGGGTGCGCGGAGGTAAAAGCGTCAGAAGAGCAGGATGTAGAGAGAGGTGTGTGTGTGGATGTTTGTGTGAGTATTAAGCTCTGTGTGGGGACGAAATTTCCATTGAGAAACATGAAGATGGACAGGTTTTACATTTTGAGAGTAACTGTGTGGGTTTGGCTTCAAAGTCTATTTGTGTATTTATCTCTTTGTGGGGACCTAATTCCCCCAGGAGGATACACACTACTGTGCAAAAGTCAGAGACCCCCTTCATTTATTTAATTTCCAGTCAAAATGACCATTAAGATCAAGTTACCCATTTTTAGGAGATGTTTCTAAGGGGATTAGATATAAGATAATCTGCTTGCATACGGAAGGAGGAAGTCAAAGGAGAATGAGACTACAGAGAAAATGGGACTCCTAACAACCACCTGGAAGAGCTGGTAGACCCCAAAACTGCCCCCGTCAGATAAACAACACTTAAAGCTTTCATCTCTGAGAGAGAGGAGAAAATCAAGCTGCTTCAGATCTGAAAACATCCACAGGTGTTTCTGTCCATCCTTCCACTGTGAGAAGACGACTCAGCGCTGTGGGTCTGAAAGGATGTGTAGCTGTTCAAGAAGAACCTCACTGAGAAAAGGAGACGGACACACCAAACAAAGAAGCTGAACAATGGACTGACCGCCCCAGAGTCCAGACCTCAACACCACTGAATGTGTTTGATTACTTCAGAAAATGATCAACCAGCTTCTAAGACTGAACTTTGGAGGTGTGTCTGCAGATTCTTTGAGGAACTGAAAGTGAGTCTCCAGAAAAGAATGGAAGCTATAATAAAGGTACAGAGTGACTCACTGAAGAAAATGATATTTCATAATTTAAACCTTTTTAAAAATATATTTTTTCTTATATTTATATATATTTTTAGGCTTATTTTCTCTGACACTGAAAAAATGAAAGGTGGTCTCTGACATTTTCACTGTACTAAATGTTATATATATGGAACATAATAATAATAATAATAATAATAATAATAATTTTTATTATTATTATTATTATTATTATTATTATTATTTTAATATGTTAGATATCATTATTACTGCATGCAGATTTTTACATATTGCCATTGTTGGAATAAAGCCTCTTATCTCTATTTTTTTGACATTTTTCAGTTTGTGACACATTTGAAAACACCTGTTACTCTTCACATTTATATACAGATTTCATGATGAATGGACTTATAGAAATGACCCCAAATCACTTGGAAAAATGTCTGGTTCCATTGACTTACATTAAAAGTAAGCTATGGTTTTTTCATTCTCCTGTAAAGTTCTCATTTTGGAAATACGAGGTTTTCGTCTGACAACAGCGAAATACATATAAAACTGTTAAAAATGAAGGGTTCATAAAAGAACCTTTCCATAGATGATTATTTAAAGAACCATTTTGTGTGAGGGTGTAGAATGTCTTTAAAGTTTAAGGAACCTCAACCTAATGCTCCATACTATTTGGACGTTTTTCTAGAACCATTTAGGAACCGTTATTATATGTATGACCCAGGTCCCGACAAGGTATAAAGACAAATTTGTGTGTCTTGCTGGGCCTCTTCTTATGTTGAATATCAACCTGACTCTCTCTCCCCCTCCCCCCTTTTCCCTCCCCCTTATTCTCCCCCTTATCCCCCCCTCCACCTCCTCTTCTCCTCCTCTCTGATGGACTGATGGGTTGCTGTGTGGTTTTTACAGCGCCGTGCTGCTGCAGCACAATGCCCGCTGTCGCGCTGTCATGTTTTCTTTGTGTGTGTCCGCGCTGCTCTGAGGCACACCTGGACTCAGCGGTGAACAAAGGTCCATAGCAACGGGAGGAGGCCACGGCATCTGGGCACAACACCTGTTTGATCTCTAAGACCTCTCCGAGATAAGTGGCTGTAACCAGAGCAACCGCGAGAGAGAGGCTTCCATGCTTTGTTTCAAGAGGGAGAGGTTTCAGCACTGACCGAACGAACGTCCACACGTACCGCATGTACTGCTGATGTATGTTGTCATATGAAAACCTTATGACTTCATTTCAGTCATTAAAAGCTCCACAGTGTGAAAATATCATGAGCCACAAATATTACATTTGACAAAAATGACGCATCAATAATAATAATAATAATAATAATAATAATAATAATAATAAAAATAATGCTCCCACACTTTGTTTCAATAGGGGGAGGTTTCAGTCGTGACCCAATGATTGTCCACACATACAGAACATCGAACCTTTGATATATATCATCATGTAAAACATTATGATTTCTATTATTTAATTATATATAAACCTTAAATATGAAGTCATTTCAGTCTCTTTTATTTTTGACATTTTTCAGTTTTTGACATAATTTGAAAATACTTGTTGGCTTTTACATTGTGTGTAAATTTCATGATGAATGGACCAAAAGAAATGACCTGAAATGACTTGGAAAACGTCTGGTTCCATTGACTTACATTGAAAGTAAAGTAGGTTTTTTCCTCCCCCTGTAAAGTTACCATTTTGGAGATACAAGGTTTTCTTCCGACAACAGCGAAATATATTTTGTGTAGTTTATTACCTTTGAACTTAAATAATAATATTATATGTAAAACCAAAAATAATAAATAATCATTTCATGATTATTGCACCAATAAACAGAGTCCAAAATTACTTAAAATTAAGTCTTGTTATGTTCATGTACATTTAAAATGAAGACCGCTTTTCTCCTTCTCCTATACCACTACGTTTTCAGTTATATTACGTTTTCTTACAGCAGTAAGACTGCAGTGGGGCCAGGGCTGTTATTGTTAAAGAACACTAAAGCAAAAAGTGAAGAAAATATACCTGTTTACTGTGATTATAATTAAAAGTACAGCTTTCAAAACCAAAAACTAGTAGTCCACTTCTGAAACTTTGTAGATGCTTAACTTACCTTTCATTTACGTTCAATTACATATCTATTAAATTCACCTTCATGTTCCCGAACACTAATCTTAAACCAAAACCTAATCCTAACCCCTCACCCTGGTCCTAATCCTAACCCCTCACCTTGGTCTTAATCCTAACCCTCATCTTGATCCCAATCCTAACCCCTCGTCTTAGTCCTAATCCTATCCCCTCACCTTGGTCTCAATCCTAACCTCTCACCTTAGTCCTAATCCTAAACCCTCACCTTAGTCCTAATCCCAACCTCCATTTTAGTCCTAATCCTAATCCTCATTTTAGGGCCTAATCCTAACTCCTCACCTTGGTCCTAATCCTAACCCCTCACCTTAGTCTTAATCCCAACCTCCATTTTAGTCCTAATCCTAACTCTCATCTTAGTCCTAACCCTAACCCCTCACCCTCGTCCTAATCCTAACCCTTACCCTAGACCTAATCCTAACTCCTCACCTTGATCTTAATCCTAACCCCTCACCTTGGTCCTAATCCTAACTCCTCACCTTGGTCCTAATCCTAACCCCTCATTTTAGTCCTAATCCTAAATCCTCACCTTGGTCCTAATCCTAACCCCTCATTTTAGTCCTAATCCTAAATCCTCACTTTAGTCCTAATCCTAACCCCTCACTTTAGTCCCAATCCTAACCCCTCACCTTAGCCCCAATCCTAACCCTCACCTTGGTCCTAATCCTAACCCCTCATCTTAGTCCTAATCCTAAATCCTCACCTTGGTCCTAATCCTAACCCCTCACCTTGGTCTTAATCCTACCCTCACCTTGATCCTAATCCTAACCCCTCACCTTGATCCTAATCCTATCCCCTCACCTTAGTCCTAATCCTAACTCCTCAGCTTGGTCCTAATCCTAACCCCTCATCTTAGTCCTAATCCTAACTCCTCACCTTGGTCCTAATCCTACCCCCTCACCTTAGTCCTAACCCTAACTCCTCACCTTGGTCCTAATCCTAACCCCTCACTTTAGTCCCTAATCCTAACCCCTCACCTTAGTGCTAGTCCTAACCCCTCACTTTAGTCCCAGTCCTAACCCTCACCTTGATCCTAATCCTAACCCCTCATTTTAGCCCCAATCCTAACCCTCACCTTAGTCCTAATCCTAACCCCTCACCCTCATTGTCAACCCTCTGCTGACAATCAACTGAGTTTTGAATAAAGTGGGACCTGAAACTACAATAACTCTGACTGAAGCTGCACTGCAGGGACGAAACCGCTACATATTTCAGTTACAATAAAACTCAAAACCCATATAATCATATGGTTTCATCATATAGCAAAGACTGGTCTGCATTATTTTGACCAAAATTGCTGATGTTTGTTAGGTAATTGGTAATTGTTTGATTGGTAAGAAGCTCATTTACATATTGTCTCCTTCTAACGATATCAGTATAGCCAAGGCCAGCACTGTGCAGCCCTGATAGAAACACTGTCCAGTCACAGCACCGTGGTTGTGAATATCGTCGCTGTCCAAAGAAAAACAGCTCCAAAACAGTAACTTTACAGGAGAGGGCAAAAACATTCTTTACTTTCAATGAAAGTTAATGGGAAGAGATTTTATTCTAAACGATTTTGGAGCATTTCTATTGGTCCAATCATTATGGAAGTTTCACACAATGCTGAGCTCAAATGATGCAGAAAAGCAAAAATTGCAAAAAATGGAGATACATGTTTTTCACTGGACAGTGACGACGTGTTTTTAAGGAGAGACTCAACAGAAACTATAGAAAACATACTTACGTGCCACAGAGCCTCCACAGAGCAGCGATGGGCCAGACTGTATTGTGAACTGGCTTTTTATTGAAAAACCTTGAAATAAAAAATAGAAATAATTAGGCATCAACAATTTGTTATACTAGACACATCATTTATGTCTCTCTCTCTTTTTCCAGTGAATGGATGTTAAACTGTGTGCTTAGACTTTTGCACCATGCTAAGACTCCACGCTGTCCTGCCTCACTTCCTGTTCGATAATGTAGTTGGCTGAACCCCACACACACACACTGTGTGTGTTAGTGCTGTGTGTCCCCTCGGGACCAGCACGCCACAGCACACACACCGGACCACCCACACCAGGTCATTACAGCAGAGACAGGAGACAGAGTGTTCCTGCTCAGAGCCGGATGCTGACAGAACCTGCTGTGAGGTTTCAACTGGACCTTCCAGTGAACATCTCACTCGCTACCTTACAGCTCATTCACTGAATCACCACCGCAGTGCTGTTTGGAAGAACGTCAGCCCACGACTTACAAACCTGGAGAACCTGAAGATTCAGAGACGACCGAGGTCTCGCCGTCCGGCCTGAAATGAACCCGTTAGACCGCAGATTTATTACTCAGTCATTCAGCTTCAGGCCTTTTATCAACAAACTACTATGATTTATTCAGTAACTTTGGCAAAATATTCAGTAACAACGATGAATTGTTGTGTATCCACTATGAATTTTAAGTATCTACTACAAATAATTCAGCAACTACTATGAATTATTCAGTAATCACTGCAAATTATTCAGTAACTACTATGAATTTTAAATATCTACTAAGAATAAATCATTATTCACTATGAATAATTCAGTAACTACTATGAATTTGAAGTATCTACTATGAGTTTTAAGTATCTACAATGAATAATTTATTATCTACTAAAAATTATTCTGTAACTTTGGCAAAATATTCAGTAACGACGATGAATTATTGAGTATCCACTATGAATTTTAAGTACCTACTATGAATAATTCATTATCTACTACGAATATTTCAGCAACTACTATGAATTGTTCAGTAACCACTGCAAATTATTATACAACTATGATGAATTATTGTGTATCGACCATAAATTTTAAGTACCTACTACGAATTGTTGAGTAAATACTACGAATAATTTAGTAACTACTATGAATTTTTCAAAAACTGCTGCAAAATATTCAGTAACTAATATGAATTGTTGTGTATCCACTATGAAGTTTAAGTATCTACTATGAATAATTAATTATCTATTACAAATATTTGAGTAACTACAATGAATCGATCAGTAACCACTGCAAATTATTAACCAACTATGATGAATTATTGTGTATTCACTATGAATTTTAAGTATCTATTATGAATAATTCATTATCTACTGTGGATGATTCAATAACTACTTTGTTCATTAAATACTACAAATACATTAGTAACTACTATAAATTATTCAATAACTACTGCAAAATATTCAGTAACTACTATGAATTATTGTGCATCCATTATGAATTTTAAGTACCTATGAATAATTATTTATCTGCTATGGACAATTCAATAGCTACAATAAAGTATACAGTAATTGTTATAAATGATGTATACACACACGCATATATATATATATATATTATATATATATATATATATATATATACAGACATTAATGTGGGTCACAGAAACTCGCCCCCGTTTAAGAGGAGTTTTAGTGTTTGCAGGCTGGCTGTGGTCACTGCGGTGTTTGCTCTGCTAATGGATCCAGTCAGAACTCTACCCCCCCCACCCCCCAGCCTCTCTATGTGGCCGTCAGCTCCAGACTCGCAGCAGGAGAGCTGGACAGATCAAACCCTGCAGACCTACTCCTCCAAACACCTCCCCCCATCCCCCCAAACCCCCCCTACAGCCAGCCTGTCACCACCACACAGCCTGACTGTGATTGCACTTCAAACACGGCCACAACTGAACCGCCGCTTATACACAGATTCTCTCACGGTTTGATGTCAGAGCCTCTTCTGAAACACCCCTGCTGCGCCACGCATGCTTCTTTATAACATGCCTGTCTCCGTCTATATGTGTGTGTACTCGTCAGTGTTTGTTTTTGTACACTTTCGGGACAAAAATGACATGAATGCGGTCAAACCGGAGAAAAATGTGACCAATCTACAGGACAAACAAACTGTGGTTCCTGAGGTTAAAAGATATATATGCTGACATTGTATAAAACCAAGTCTGTTCGTGTGTGAGAGAGGCTGTGTGGGTGTGTGCATAGATAGATAGAATGTGTGAGTGTTTCTGTGATGCTTCTCTGTTTTTCAAAATCACACCATCCTCTCCTCAAGGTTGGGAGTTGAATGGAAGAAGGCGAATTGAATTGAAAAGGCCATTGACGGCCTCCTCACGTTACTGAGGAGTTTTCTTTTATCTCCGATGCTGTCGTCGTCACCCGAACCACCCGAAAGGCTGCGGTTCAGCAGGTTCAGCGGTGTTTATGACTGTTAGCCTCTGTCGTCTTGGGTATCTGACATAAAGCCCTGACCTTTGTGTCTTTACACAGGGTTTATTATTTTTTTGTTTGACATTCAAATCAAGCCAGAAAGTCTAACAACATCTGTTTGCGAAAGATAGAGAGTGATGACGACAGCTAGGTGGTACATTTTGACGGAGTGTGTGTATTTAGCTCTCTGTGGGGACCAAACATTGCCATGATGTTGGTGAAGCAAATGTTTTTCCAAAAGACAATTTTTTTTTGTAAATCAGTACAAAATGTCACTTTTTTTCATCCAATTTTCTCCCCAATTTAGCCGTGTCCAATTCCTACCTCATTAACTAGGTCTCCTCCAATCACACAATGGCACCAAGTTGGGAGGATGAGGGTTAACATGAGGTTTGGCCCTCTGCATCTTCTCAAACAGCCTCTAACAACATCATTGGTCAGCTCAACATGCTTGGAGGAGAACACTAACTGCTTATTTAATACTATGAATTTAAGGTTATAAGAGTGAATACAGTAATACAGTAAGTGTGAATTTGACACTGTAAGCTTGTTTGGTAAGTGTGACATCCATGCCGAGAAATTTGACAAATTTTGAATAAAATTTACTGATTTTAAAAACATTAAAAAAGGAAGTAATGGAAGTGGAATTTTTCCTGAAAAGTTGACAAAAATTTTCATGTTTTTTCCTATTTTTTCCTAAATTTACTTGTGTCTAATTCCCACCCTTTTCCCAGGTCAAATCACATGATGCTACTAAAGTTGTTAGGATAATGGTTTGCATAAGGCTCCATCCACCGCATCTTTCCGAACTGTCACTAACACAACATGATTGGAGCTAAACACGCTTTGAGGAGAACACTAACCGCCAATTCTATTACGTCAGCTAACTGTTGCGTTGGGTTGGCTAGCATTGCATTAAGAGATGGGCAGGAGAGGGAGGGCCATCCTACTGACTCAGAGAGAGAGAGAAGACATTACGTTCTCTTGGACTTACTGATGGCTGTGGCATCTTCTGGGATTGACCTCCCGATGGAAGAACTGATACATAGGCAAGAAACATACTTAATGCAAGTGCGTGAACACAAGTGAGAACACCCAGCCAATGCACTGCAAAAGCACAGCCCGTTTGTACAAACTCAACTTAGCTTCTTTCATTACTGCGGCAGCTAAAACAGTCAGTACTGCAGGGGGCGATAGAGGACAAATCAGAACGGGATCTACTGTTATTCCAACAGAAACGACAAAACATGTGAACAGTTGAGGGGAGTGAGCTGCTTTACTTGTTCTCTTGGCACGAAGAGGCCATGATGTATCATATATAGTGGTGTGCAAAAGTTTGGACACCCCTGGTCAAATTACAAGCTTCCTAAGTAAACATAACTTAACACTACTGGAAACACAGTTCTTAATACACCATTGTTCATTTTTCAGTTTTTTACATAATTTGAAAGTGCCTGTTGTCCTGTACGTCGTGTGTAAATTCCATGATGAATGGACCAAAACAAATGGCTCAGAATGACTTGGAAAAAATTCTGGTTCCATTGACTTACATTAAACGTTAGGTAGGTTTTTTTCTTCTCCTGTAAAGTTACCATTTTGGATGTACGAGGTTTTGTTCTGACAGCAGTGAATTTCTGTTTATTTACTGAATTTAACAAATTAGGGAAAAAACAAAACATAAAACGTAGGCTGTGCAAAAGTAATGGCACATTTTATACTGAATGTTTTATCTTTTCCAATATGTTAAGTAAATAAATAGGAATTGTGCACTAAACTTTGTGGCAAAATGCCATATTTATGTGTGTTCTCTGTAGAGAATATGTTAACTTATTTTCACAAAATTAACAAATTATAATTTGACTGGGGGTGCTCAAACTTTGCATATGACTGTATACACATGTTTATGCAAGCAAATCAGTTCTGTGTGAGACTCGTCCAACTGCTGCACTACTAAGACCAATTGGACGAAAGCACACTAGTAGCATCGCCAGGCATGGCTGCCACTACAGCGCCCCCTGCTGCAGTGCTAAGAATGCAGCTGGCGTTGCGTTATGAATTGCACCGTTACACATTTTAGAACGCAACAATGTGCGCAATCATGTTTGCATGGCTTAAAGCATCTTCATACTTGTGTGAAGTGTGGCCTTTGACGGCTGCGTCACTTGCGACCCTAAATCTTAAAGGTTTTTACATTATTTCCAATGTTTTACTGAACAATTTAGGCAAATTTTAGCATAAATGATGAAAATGTGTTAGATGAGTACGTTGCAGTCCTGGGTACATTAATCTGCCCTGCACACACGTTTATTCCCTAAAATGACAGCTTTAATTAGAAACAGTAAGAGACGTTAGCTCTGATCTGTGGTGGCTGAGGTTGAGGTCGGGGTTGGGTTTGGTGGAGCTCAGCACGCACCGATACACAGCCGTGTTTTTCCTTCTCTAAGTGTGTCTCCTCCTGTTCTGTTCCTGAAGTCGGCGCTCGGTAACCGAGCTGCATCTGATTGCATTAATTGAGCTCCGTTTGTTTGAACACCTGTTTCTGCTGCGCACCCACAACCATTTGGCCTGCAGCTTCTACAACCTCCAACACCCCCCCCCCACTCCACTACTCTCCCACCACACCAACAAGAGTGACTGAGTGAGATTCTCTCACTGTAATAAACCCCACTGACTGTAAACTGTGCTTGTTTGTATTGCATGTGTGAGCTATAGCACTCTTAGTAAAAACAGTTCTACACAGTACCAGGTTCTATGACCCTTTGGGTGTTTTATAGAAATCTTTTTAAAAAGGAAATATTTAAAAGACAACACACAGGAGAACCATTTAACCATGCAAAGACCCATTTATGCACTTATATGGCTCTTTGAGTTGCCACAGCTCCACATATAACCATAGCCTTTACTAAAAAACCCTTGCAGAAACATTTTTAATGATGTGCATTAAAAGATCTTCATAGCTTTTCCAGCAAATTCACTCTTGATGTGTTGAATTTACTTACATAGTGTTGCTTTTGTGCACTACATGAGCTGAAGGTATCACTGTGAGCCTAAATTTAATCATGTAAATGTAAATTAAACACTGCATAAAGCAATTTAATACCATAGGAGTGAATCTGTCACCATTAAATTAAAGGCTGCAAGCATTATAAACATAAACTAAACACTGTGAGCGTTGATTTAAATGTGTTTCACACTGTCACACTGTAATAGTGGCTGCTTTTAATGCTGTGAGAGTGAATAAAGCACCATAAGATCAAAAATGAACACTGTAATAGAGACGGTAACACAGTTAGAGTGGATTTCAATCCCTGGGTACTTTGTTTTGTATTTGGGTTTGATGCTGTAAATCAATTTTTGACAGATTTCTCTTGGATTTGCTCAATTAGGCAGTTTCTACCGTCTCTAACACTGAAACGTCACTCAAACTGTGAGTGAAACGCATCTGGATGAAGGTGAACGCTGGAGCTCAGATTCTGGCTTTAATATATTTGTTTTCTCAGTCTTTGTAAGGCTTGGGGTGTGTGTGTGTGTGTGGGGGGGGGGTGATGGGGGAAACAAGCCACAATATGTTACAGGAAGCTAATTTGAAATGATCCATTGGAAAATATCAGCGTGCTAACAGGTGGCTCTGCGATGAACATCTGCGTAAAAAAAAAAAGCAGCACTGCCGCCGAACGCTCGCTGGCAAAGGTTTAAAACTGATAAGATTCAGAACAACTTCGACTGTTTCTGCTGCATCTATTAATTGCAGGGTATCATTTTGTGTGGGTGCAGCTTCAGCTGGACTCTGTTCAACGTGTTTTGGTATAGATTAAAGTGAACATGTTTTACTTTCAAACAGTTTCAGCTTTCAGGGGATTTTTGACCTGCTTTTTTCTTGGCCAACGACAAACCCCAATAAGCAAATGAGTAGGAAATATTTAAGACACTACAAAATAAGTAAATAAACTAAACTAAATACATCAACAACACCTTACAGTGCATAATAACCTCATCGCAAAGTGGAAAAACGCATCACTGCTGTGTTATAACCTCAGAACAAGATTATTCCGATCAGTTATTACAGCTTAGAATCCTGCTAGAACATGTAGACGTTCACATTAGTGCTCCTATTCCCAAATAAATCATTCATTTGCTGAATTTGCCCCAGGAGGGTGAAGCACTGGGGGGCTAAAGGGCGCTGTCCACCGCTGTGGTGCTGAAACGATTAACAGCTCCCTTCTCATTGCCTTATTAATGTGCGGAGCTGTCCATGGTGCTGAAATTACAGCTACCTACTGAAGCCAAAACTGCACTGTTCACCCTTTTACACAGCTTTTTATATGAAAGTCAGGTTAGTGATGTCGGGGTTCAACATTAATGTAGCTTTTAGATAAAAACAAAAAAATGTGCTTTGTTTTTTCCACCAATAATAGCCACATTACCACAATGCTGGCCATTTAAATACAACACAATGACACTCTACTCTTAAAAAATAAACAGGTTCTCTTGACGCAGAGTCGACACTTTACCTACATTATGTACCCAAAAAAGGTTCTTCCCACTTGCAAATCTCATTTATAAGGTGCTATATTAAAGAACTGTCCAATGAAAGGTTCTTTAGGGAGCTAAAAGTGGCTCTTCTATGGCATCACTCTCATTTTTAGGAGTCTAACCAGCAGAATTGGTACAAGTAGATGTTTTTCAATGAGCCACAATGTAAGTAAGGTTGCTTGTGTTTACTTCACAAACAGACACATTTCCAAGCCAGTCTAATTGGCACCGAGCTCACATTAGGTTCTTCCCACTTTCTACAAAGAACGGGAATCCAAAGAGTTTTTTAAGCAACCAAAAGTGGCTCAGTTTTAAGAGTCTAACCAGCAGAATTGGCTCAAGTCTATGTTTTTCAGTGAGCCACAATATAAGAACTCAAGCTGCTCCTATAGATATGAGTCTGACTCAATTCAGACGTTTCTAAGCTGGTCTAATTTTACATTTAATTGGTTTGGGACCTACAAATCGCTGCTGTCGGAAGTAAACCTTGCATCTCCAAAATTATAACAGGAGAAGGAAACTTTATTTTAATGTAAGTCAATGGAACCAGACTTTTTCCCGAGTCATTTAGGGCCGTTTCTTTTGGACCATTCATCATGAAATTTACATACAGTGTAAAGGGCAAGAGGCATTTTTAAATTATGTCAAAAACCGAAAAATGTCAAAAATGGAGATACGAGGTTTTCTTCCGACAGCAGCGACACAGAACTCTAAAAAGGTTCTTCCCATTTGCAGATCTCATTTACAGATGCTTCTCTAAAGGACCATCCAGTGAAAGCTGGTTCAGTGGCATTTCAGAGTTTTTTAAGAGTCTGACCTGCACAGTTGGCTCAAGCAGGTGTTTTCCAGCGAGCCAGAAAGTAAGAGCTCACAGGCAGCTCCTATAGATGTGAGTCAAGCCCAACTGAAATGTTTCTGAGCCAGACTGATTCTCGCAAAACATTAAAAAGAGGGAGAGAGAGGGAGACAGAGAGAGAGAGAGAGAGAGAGAGAGATGAACGTGTCAGAAGGTGCAGCTGGGCTTGTGTGAATTCTCACACTGACACTGCTTGCAAACTGACACGATGCACTCACTCACATCCACATCCAGCACAGCTCTCTCGCCCCCTGGGGGGATTTTTTTTCTGGAGTTTGGCCAAACGCGGCGTTTCATTACATTACATTCGCGTTGCCGTCGGAATACATGAGAGATGAAGGCTCGGTTGGGGTGGGAAAAGGGGGGCACCAGAAAGCCCTCTATATGATTACCGAGGCAAGAGAGACGAGTGCGTGTAGAGCACTGCTCCAGTATTGGATTTGCCAGAGATAACGATAATAGAGCGCTCTTCAAACCTAATTGTAGTCATTCGTTCAACACAACAGCTGGGAAATTATGTTTCTTGCAGGGGAGCCGCTGCTATAATCAATGCAACTTTGAGAAAGACACAAAAATAAAAGGAGGAAAGCATCTCGGCGCGGCTGTGTCTCCGGCACAGGCGTGTGACCTTCAATGCCAAAGTGAGAGACCCTTTTTTTGGGCTCTGCATTCTTTCACTGAGTCAGATTTGTGCAAATACGCCAGCTGCTGCTGAATAGTCAACCCAACAGGGCTTTTATTGTGGCATATATCATCTAAAAAAATAATAATTTATTTTTTTTTGGGATTTTTGTTTTTCTGCATCATTTCAACACATCAGCTGCCCTTTACATCATACACACATTTCACAATGATTGGACCAACAGAAGAGCTCCGAAACGACTCCAAAATGAACCTATTTACATTGACTTGCATTAAAAGTTAAGCACGTTTTCGCCCTTTCCTGTAAAGTTAGTATTTTGGAGATTTTTCGAATGCAAACTCACAAAATGAAGGAAAGTGACGCCTAATATGTCGATAATAGCAGTTTTGCTTAGACGGCGCCCACTAACCTACCTGTTGATGACACTAGCAGCCACTTAGCAAGTTTGGCTCCACATGCACACTCACGCAGACCTCAGACATCGAGAAAAAGAGACGTGACAGATCTGCCTGAGAGGTCCAGATAGGGCACTTTCACGTTTCAAGGACAACACTGGACCCAGAATCTCACTCACACCAAGCTATTCTGCTCTGTGCATTAAACTCATTGCTTGAGTCTAAATGAGGCAAATTAAAGACAAAAACACACATCCAGCTGCCCCTCCAGTCAAACAGCATCAGAGAAGAGAAGAAAATAGGAAAAAAGCCCTCCTTCTCAACCTCTCTGCATCCCTACATCTTAGCCCCCACCTTCCTCACCCCCATCTGCACTCTCACAAGCCTCTAAAGGAAAAAGGAGAAGGATCGTATTTAGATTGATGCCTTACGTGCAGGTTGGAGCTGGGAGTCGCCCCCCTGGAGAAAGCCTGGAGAAGCAGCAGCTCCATCTCGCTCTGCTCTGACAAAAGCATCTCCTCTATCAGCTGCCTGGCCCTTTAAAGCCCCGCTGCCTCGCTACAGGTGGCCCCGGCTCCGTGACGCCACCATGACGCGGCACAGGGGGCGGGGCCAAGGGCGTCACTGTCAAAATGAGAAAAAAAGACAATGTGAAAATTCATTGCTTCATAATAGAAGTCCAGAAACATTGGACATTTTACATGCTCGGAGGTGGACGTGCAAAATTGAAATGCTCACAATACATATTTAAAAAAATATATATATGTTTGAGAAAATGCAATGAACTGAAATCCTCTTCCAAAATAAAAGTCCAAAGCTGCTTCTGACTTTTCAGGAGCAGAGCTGAAGCCTAGGCCTGTGACATATTAATGCTGAATGATCTAGAAGCATATGATATAGTCCATAAATAGATTTATGAAAACACAGAGGAAAATGGTGAATATTCACCTTCAAAATAAAAGTCTGTGACATTTTTGGACCCGGCAAAAGTGAAGTGCTGTAGATGTTGTACATATATTTTGTTACCTACATACATTTCAGCAGCCTTAAGAAAAAAAAATGTTGAAAATCATCTCCCATAATAAAAGTCCAAAGCTGCCTCTGACATTTTAGACGCCTGGACAAAGTTGTGGATCATAAATGCTCCATAAAAAGATAAATAAAAGAAAAGCACAAGAAGGTGAATTTTCTCCTTCATAAGCTCTGGAGGGGTTTTGGTGACTCTGACACTTTTGGATCCCTCAGAAATGAAGTGAACGATGTGAAAGTTCTGTTCTATAATAAAAGCCCAAAGAGATTTGGACCTACATGTCTAGATGACAGAAACCCCTAAAAATGAAATGATTTAAACGTTGTTGATCATAAATAGTGCTCGACAAAACATTTCAGCAGCTGGAGGAAAATAAAATGTGATGAAATTTCTCCTTCATAATAAAAGTCCAAAGGGGTTTGGGTGGATATATTAGAGGCCTGGACGCTGCCTTGTAAGCACCCAAAAATTAAATGCTCCAGATGCCCATATACGAATTTCTCCACAGATAGATTTCTAGAAATTAAGTGAAAGAATAATATTTGTCCTTCATAATAAAAGTCCTAAAATATTTGGGTGGATATTTAAAGGCCTGGACGTGGCCTCGTAAGCACCCAAAAAAATGATATGGTCTAGATGTCCATTATAAAGATTTATCCACAAATAGATTTCTAGAAGCAGAGTGAAAGAATGTGATAATTGTCCTTCATAATAAAAGTCCAAATATATTTAGGCGGATATTTTTAAAGGCGTGGACTCGGCCTCGTAAGCACCTAAAAAAAATTAAACGCTCTAGACGTTCATTATAAATATTTCTCCATAAATAGATTTCTAGAAATGGTGTGGAAGAAGGTGATACTTCTCTTTCATAATAAAAGTCCAAGGGGATTTCTGCATTTCTGACATTTTAAATGACCAGATGTTGTGATGTAACCCACCCCAAAATTAAGTGCTCTGGGTTTTGTCTATCATAAAAATGGCTCCATAAATAGATTTGTAGAAGTGGGGAAAAAAAAACAGTGAAAATTCACTTTCATAATAAAAGTCCCTAGGGATTTGGAATGGCTGTGACATTTGAGATGCCTCATCGTAAGCCCATCTTCTGAACATTAAGTGGGGGATGTTGTTGTTCATAGATGTTGCTCCATAAATAGGTGTCAGTAAACGTCAGTGCGGTCAGAAATGTGCAGCGCAAGTCATGTTTGCAATGCAAAGCGTCCACCCACACATAGCAACACTCACACACCACACTCGCTCGGTGTGTTAATGGGCGGCCTGCTATTTTCTCACTGTGCTTGACTTGTTAAGTAACTCTACATGTTTAAATAGCACGATGCACCCCGATTATTTATTTGTCAGCTTTATTATTTTTAACCACAGAATGAAACAAATAGCCTTTGCTGCACGGTCAGTGCGCTGCTCTGTGTTTGGCTCTCCTGTTTGTTTGCTTTGCATGTGAAGTGGATCTTTTTCTCTAGTTTATAGAGAATGAATGACATTTATGATTATGGGTTTAGCTCTGACTTCAGAATCACCTGCAATTTCCAAGTGTCTGCTTCTGCACTGAACGTGTCACTGCTCTACGCTTCGTCCGTCTGTCAGCTGCACGTCAGCGTCAATCTGTTCATGTTCATGTATCTGTGAGGAGAAGCAGAAAGGAGCTTCTGTATCTGCACTTCTGGCCCTCATGTGAGGTTAGCTGATAGCAACAGGCGTCGGGTTCTGGCTGCGTCTACTCTGAAGGCCAGCAGGAGTGGAGGAAAGAGTGCAAATCTCTCATTCCTCATCCCTTTTTCGTACGTGCTGCACACACTCTCAAAAATAAAGGCTGCTGAAGGGTTCTTGATCTCGATCTTAATCTTGAATTGGTACTGCACTACGTGGAGGTTCTGTACACTTTAACATGTTCCTCACACTCACAAGTTTCAGTACAACAATGGTTCTTTAATGAAACATCCACCGTAACCAAAAGTGCTTCTTTTATGGTTTTGCACCAAAGAACCCTACAGGTACCTTTTAAGAGAGTGTAGAGAGCTGTGTTTACAGTTGTATATATAAATTTATATTATAGAGTATTTGGCTCTGTATATAGTTATGAATATAGATGTTTATTATAGAGTATATAGATGTGTATATCAATGTATATCATAGTGCATACAGCTGTGCATATAGATGTCAATTATAGAGTGTGTCATTGTGCATATAGATGTTTATTATAGAGAATATGTCTACTGAGTACATAGTTGTGTGTAAGGATATATATTATAGAGTATATAACTGTGTACATAAATGTATATTACAGATTATACGGCTGTGTATTTGACTGTCTGTATAGTTATATATACAGTATAAATGGATATCATAGATTATATGTGTTTATAGTTTGCGTATATAGATGTTTATTATAGACTATATAGTCAATTATAGAGTATATTGGTGTGTATATTATGGACTATTCGATTGCGTAAACAGTTTTGTATAAAGACAAATATATAAAGTATATAGCTTCATACATAAATGTTTATTGTATGTACATATTTGACTGTCTGTATAGTTGAGTATATAAATGTATATGATAGATTGTAGGCTGTACATATAGATGTTTGCTACAGAGTATATACATGTGTATATAGATGTCAATTATAGACTATATAGCTGTGTACATAAATGTATATTATAGATTATATGGCTGTGTATTTGACTGTCTGTATAGTTGTGTACATAAATGCATATTTAATAGTTAATCGATGTGTAATTCAACATATATCATGTCGCTTACAGTTGCGTATATAGATGTCAATTATAGACTATATGGCTGTGCGTATAGATTTATATCGCTGCTGTCATAACAAAACCTCATATCTCAATTTTCATCATTTTTCAGTTTTTGACATAATTTAAAAAAGCCTGTTGTTCTTTACATTGTGTGTAAATTTCATGATGAATGGACCAAAAGAAACGACCCAAAATTAGTTGGAAAAAATTCTGGTTCCATTGACTTACATTAATAGTAAAGTAAGTTTTTTCCTTCTCCTGTAAAGTTTCCATTGTTGAGATACAAGGTTTTCCTCCGACGGCAGTGACGGTATAGAATATATGGCTCTGTATAAAGTTGCTTATATAAATGTAAATTATAGAGTATATTGTTGTGTATATAGCTATGTATTATAGATGATGCGATTGTGTACATATTTGTGTGTAAAAGCAAATATTATAGAGTAAACAGCTCTGTGAATAACCGTATATTGCAGATAATATGGCTGAGCATTTGATTGTTTATATAGTCATGTATATAGATGTACATTGTAGAGCATTTGGCTTTGTATATAGATGAATACAGATATGTATATAGATGTAGATCATCGTGTATATGATAATGATCACTGCAATATTGTAATGCTTATTAGTGTGGCATAAACATATTCTCCCTTTTGCCTGTCAGCAATGATCAGAAATTGGTTGTAAACTGTAAATTGTGTTATTGACCAGCATTTATCATCTGCAGCTGTTTCAAAACCTCTGTTTAAAGTCAAAATTGCCATAACATTACTAAAGCTATGTGGTTTCTGTTAAAAACTCTCAGCCCAAACCTTCAGTTTTACATTATTATGCACTAGTAGATATTATAGCAGCTCACTGTCCAACTGTGTATGCAGCTTCTTCTAAATGTACTGTACATGTAAAATGATCTCATACTCATGTCTATTTATAGTGGACGATATTTACAAGGGCCTGTTCTTAATAAGCAAAGAATTAAACAACCGCAGAGAATGAAACAGACTTAATATATTAAATAAAAAGAGGTTATTTTGAATGGATTTGATTAGAAAGGGCTCAACCTGAGAGAAAGTAGATCAGGTTTCCCTCCAGCCAACAGAGACACGACCCTCAGCTCTAAACCTGCCCTATATCCACTAACAATACGTAGGTGTGTTCTTCATAATGGAAATTAATCATACCGTGCTGCATTCCACTGCAGTAAATGTCTCTGTTGATGGTGCCAATAGCGCTAAATAGGATTTGGTAAGCTGAGAGCTGATTATATGGACGCATTCTGTTTTTCTCTCTCTTTCTCAGTTTAATTTTAGAGCACATACCTGTTTTTTTTTGGTTTTTTTTTGCAAACATGAAGTGTCACCAGACTTAACGATACCTGACTAACAATTTTAGCACTTTAATGTGTCATTTGTGACATTTTGTTAGCTGGTAGGAAACGGTCCTCTTTTCTTCCCCCCTTTCATTTTAACACATTTCTATTTCGGCTTGAAACCTTTGTGTGAGCTACATAGGAAGGAGCCGTTTTAAATGCCAACATCTCCTCCAGAGCAATAATAAGTGAGATTAAATTGCTGTCTATGCTCAACAAAGAAATTGGAAAATTATGTTAGATTTTACTTTAACGTGAATTTTATCCACTTAGCAGATGGCAGCTGCGTGGAAGTGCACGCTGCCATTTTACATTTCCATAATTCGCTTCAAAAAAGCCACGAGAGATATATTTTCAAGCGCAAATGTACTATTTGCCTCCCCATTGTGTACGCGGCACTATTGTGCAGTCCTACGGGACGCGTGGGGGTCGGGCTGGGGGGCTGGGGGGCCTGGTGGGCTGTGGGGGAGCGGGAGGGGGCCTTAAAGTGGTTCCTTCATCATGTTGTTGTGGCGTCTTTGTGGGTTTTGTGCCAGTGTACTGTACATATTTGTACATTTGCATGATTGCTGTTGTATTTTGCGGCTTTTTCTGTCTTTTCGGGGCCTTTCTGCACGATAAAGATGCTCCTTGAGAGGCCGTTTGTGTATTTTGACGGCATTATTTCCCCAGTTTTCGAGGCAGGTGGGATTTTTCAGAGCACTTACGCTTCAGCAGAGTGTCTCTGTATTGCTATTGTGTGCGCCACACAGATCCCAGGCAATTTTAAAAAAAAGGAAAAAAAAGGAAAAATAACGTGAAAAGTGGAAATAGTCACTGTGCACAATATCATAGGCCACTGTTCAGCATGATCAGGAATAAACGCAGCGTCCTAATACGCCGACGGTGGAAAACCGGGTAAACAAGAACACGTCCAAGGCCACACGTGTTTGGAGACCCTTGAAATGAAACGCGTCCATCATCATAATCGTTAATTTGTGTTTATGCAATCTCGCCACACAAATCACATGAGGTACAAATAGTACCAAATTAAGAGAGTCTTTATTATGGACATTGCAATCAATTCATTAAACCCAATTATGTCATTATACATAAATTGGCGTCTGTCATGCCATTTAATTGTCGGACTACATGCATAGCTTAACAGCAGCAATTTCTGATCCTTATGGGATGAAAGTGTTGCGCTAGAAAAAAAGTGAGACTCAGATTTGACGAGTCTGAACAGCCAAGAGGTTCATTTAACATGGGGTGTAAATATTTAGTTTAGTTTAGAAGCTCATACTAATAACTATGAATCTAGGAGTGGATTTATGTGCCATCGCTGTCATAACAGAAACTTCATAAAAATTATTCTGAACTTTTTCTATGTTGCTGTAGGGTAGCGTTATTCAAAAACACTTTGGACCATTTCTGGTCAGTGGGCATCTCCAAATGATGTAGAAAATTTAAAAAATGACAAATAATGTTTTTTGATATGACACTGACCATGTCCTTTGGGTTTGACAACATGCTGCAGAATCACTTTACAATTCTGTGTCATAAATAGAGTTTAACCCTTTTGCTTTAATGGCGTCACTGAAAAAAAATCAAAAAGACTAAATAATTCATAGTAGATAATAAATAATTCATACTAGTTACTGAAGACTTTATAGGAGACACTGAATAGTTAATAGTGGACAGTGAATAGTTTATAGTACGTATTGGATAATTCATGCTAATTATTGAATAATTCATAGTAGATACTCAATAATTGGTAGGGCATTATGTAAAATTAATAATAGATACTAAAAATGTATAGTAGAGTTTGAATAATTCTTAGTAGATACTGAATAATTCTTAGTAGATACTGAAAAATGTATAGTAGATACTGAAGAATTAGTAGTAGTTTACTTAATAATTCATAGTAGATACTAAGAAATTAATAGCAGATCTTGAAAAATGAATAGTAGATACTGAATAATTTATAGTAGATACTGAAAAATTTATAGTAGATACTGAAGAATTAATAGTAGTTACTAAATAATTCATAGTAGATACTAAGAAATTAATAGTAGATACTGAAAAATTAATAGTAGATACTGAAAAATTAGTAGTAGTTACTAAATAATTCACAGTAGATATCAAGAAATTAATAGTAGATACTGAAAAATTTATAGTAGATACTGAAAAATTAGTAGTAGTTACTAAATAATTCATAGTAGATACTAAGAAATTAATAGTAGATACTGAAAAATTAGTAGTAGTTACTAAATAATTCACAGTAGATACTAAGAAATTAATAGTAGATACAGAAAAAATAATAGTAGATACTGAAAAATTAGTAGTAGTTACTAAATAATTCATAGTAGATACTAAGAAATTAATAGTAGATACTGAAAAATTAGTAGTTACTAAATAATTCATAGTAGATACTGAATAATTAATAGTAGATACTGAAAATGTATAGTACATAATAATTTAGTAATAGTAGTTACTGAAAAATGTATAGTAGTTACTGAATAGCGTAGCAGTCTGTGTAATGATTCATAGTATATACTGATAGCATTTAATATTAGAAGATTAATTTATTTTAAGTATAATATTAATATCTAAATAGTAAAGGGCTCATTAACAGAGTAAAGAGGCTTAAATAGGGAAGAACTTGAGTAATTACTACCCCCAATATAAATGAAATAAGAGAAATTCTGTATACGTTTGGTTTTAAGGACATATCTGCTTCTTCTCTTTGCTTTAATTATGATATATAAGAGATGAAAAATGGGGGGTCGGAATTATTACTAAAGATGAAAATGACAGACGAGCTCTTCTGTTTCTCTTCATAGTTTACACTTTAGGTTCCCGTGAGGATATTTCAACATAAGATTCGATGGAAGAATTCTTCATTTTTTTTTTTTTGTTCTTTTATTAAAAGCAAGAAATCTGTCTGAATTATTGCCCATGATGAGGGACTGTAGATACAGATGCAGTACGTGTAGATCAGGTTGAATGCATCTTTCAGAGAACCATGAAGTTAAAGGTTCTTTAGGGAACCAAACATATCTAGCTTAATTAAGTATGACTCATTTAGCTTATGATTTATTTTTTAATTAATGAATTGTTGAAAAAGGCCATAGAATCTGTTCTAATTGGTGTACAGTGATTAAATTCTGCATAATTATACATACATATGTAACATTGCCCATTTGATTTTTTGCACTATATGTGATTTACATGCTTTTATTCACTTTAAAATTTTGATTTTCTGTCTTATTGTTAAAAATCAGCAGTCTTGCATGACCAAAGGGCTACGATTAATATGATAAATGATGATATCTCATTTTTTAGCCACCCAGCTTGAGAAATTTGAAACATTTGAAGCTCACAGACCCGAAGAAATGCAAAATTTCAGACATGGACGTTGATGGGTTGACCTCTTAAATGTTCAGGGCCCAAAGTTTTATTACACACTTTGACAATCTAAGAATCGCTCATCCAGTTTGCATTGAAGTCCCTGTAGTTACTGAATAATAAGCCTCGGTATGTAATAAGTCTGGGACTGTAAGGGGTTAAATCTGCTGAAAGAATCGTGCTGATTTTCTGGCTCTAACTAACCGGTGTGGGGCCCGGCCTGGGGGTGTGTTTACTTTATTCATCAGGAGGATCTGTGTGTGTATATCTGGGCCTAATCTCCCCCGCAGCCCCGCAGCACATTGATAAGCGTCGGGTTACCTCCGGGTCGGCGCTGCAGCCAAGTTCAAAAGTCACCCTGGCAGATGTCCCTATCTGTGTTATGTACACCTGCGTCCAGAGATTCCTTGTTTACCTAAGCGGCCCATAAGTAATTCATTGTGTTTAGTGAGACGCGGGCATCTGTTCGGCCGCCCCTGCGAGCGCATGGGGGAAACCCCTCCGCCTCTTTTTCCAGGTAAGCTCAGTAATCAGCTAATGAAGCCCACAGCTGGGCTCCAGCCCGCACACAGCCGCACCATTAGCTTCCCAGCAGCCAATCAGCACAGCCCGAGACTCGCCATTTAGACCAGGGGCGAGTGTGTGTATGTGTGTGTGTGCGGCCATGTTTTTAACTTTTAGTGGGGACCAAATATTTTTGTGTATACATACCCCACAACGACAGTTTTACAAGATTGTTTGTTCATATGTATGTGTGTAAATTGAAGAAGAAGCAGCACTGGAAGTTTGAACCAGTGTGTGTGTGTGTGTGTGTGTGTGTGTGTGTCTGTGTGAGTATTTAGCTCTTTGTGGGACAAAATATTCTCATGAAGATGGAAAATAAAATCTTTACACATTTATTCTAATTATTGGTAAAAGATTAGACAAATGTTGACCAATTTTGACAAAACATTGACAATTTTGGAAACAAAAAAATCTGGGTATATTTGACTGGTTACCACAAGAAAAAATGTGTGCATGTACTCAGACCTTTGTGGGTAGCAAAATATGCTTTCACATTTTTTTGGATATCTAACAAAACATTTGACTAAACTTGACTTGCAAACAAGAAGTTGTTGGGACTTTTGCTTCATCACAACCAGAGAGAAAATACCCCAACATTATGTATATAGAATAATGAGACTTAATAAAACTATCAAAATGTGATATTTTAAAACATTTTCCCTTTTTTGACAAAACATTTTACAAATATTGAACTTTTTTGATATATTTTGACAAATTTTGACAGATATTTTAATGATGAAAGAGAAATATGAAAAATGTAACATTTTTTGACAACTGTTAACATTTCTTAGAACATGTTTGAATGTTGAAAATGTTTTAAACCATGAAAATGTTGGGGACATTTGTCTGGTCAGCATGAGAAGAAATGCCCCACAATGATATCTATAGTATTAGCCAAAGAAAATATCATAGAAACACATGAAAATTGGATATTATAAAACATTTCTTGACCATTTTTGGTTTTGAAAACATTTTTCCCCTATTTGTGTTTGTTGCATTTTGACAAATTTTGACAAAAAATTCTTTACATTTTGTTGGTCACTTTGAGAAAAAAACACCCCACAAAGCTGGATTTACAAGAGTGTGTGTGCACACATATGTAGGCTGGTGGGGATTGTCTTCAAATTGAGAAACAAGCAGCACTTGTCTGCACCAGTGTGTGTCTGAGTGTTTGGTTCTGTGTGTGTATTTAGGCCTTTGTTGGATCAAATACTCTCATGGCGACAGATAAATATGAAAATCTTTTTCCTTAAAATTGATAAATGTTAAGAAATTCTGCTAATTTTGAAAAAAAATTAAAAAGTGGGGACGTTTGAGTCGTTACCAGAAGGAAATATACCCTGCAATTGTATGGACAGAATTATACAAGTTACAATAACACCCCATAAAGGTAGTTTTACAAACTTGTGTGTGTGTGTTTCTTGCTGTACTGTTGTGTTCAAACTGTGGAAGCAGTATCAAAAGTCAAAATGCATGTGTGTGTGTGTGTGTGTGTGTGTGTGTGTTTGTGTGTGTATTTAGGCCTTACTGGGACAAAATATTTTCATGATCATGAGAAAATGTAATTTTTTTCCTATTCTTACAAAAAAATAAAATGATACTTGTTCTCAAAAATGTTTGAATGACAACAATTTTGAAATCATGACAAAGTGGGGACCTTTGACTCATCAACATGAAGATAAATGGCCCACAGTGATATCTACAGTATTTTTTGAGTAAATACCCAACAAAAAACATGAAATGGAAGATTTTACAACATTCTTTTCCATATATGTTTGAGAGAAATGTTGAAAAATATTGACAGGTTCTTATTATACATATACATAAAGAGAGAGAGCCACACCGAGCCTGAGGGAATAGTGGCGAGAGAGGGAGAATAAAAAAGCCGTGGGGTTTCATGGGCGGAGAAACGCACAGTGGCGCTCCGACAACTTCGGCTGGCACTAATGTTTCCTCCACTTGGTGCAGTTGTAATAATAGAAAAGTGCCCATCACTCTGCCTTCACCTGTATTTCCCCCAAGTGGCAGAAATTGCAGCCTTGCGCTTCAGCGGGCGACTGCAGCCCGAGCGGCCTGCGTTTGCCTGCGAGGCTACCATGCTGCGAAGCCCCTTAACTTTCTGCTAGCGGGGTAAGAGGCTAATCGCGCCGAGCTCCACTCTCGCACTTGACCCCTCCTGCCTCCCTTTTAAAGGAGCTTGTTTTTTCTACAAACGGCTGAAAAAATAATTTCTTCCAAACTTCTGATTCCATCTCTGCTGACCCGGAGTCGGCCCAGCGCTTTCCACAAAAACTTCAGACATTGTCCCGCTCTCACGGCCCTGCTGGCCTCCGCCGGCCTCCGCTGGCCCCCTTTAGAAGCTTTAAGATCTAAAATCTGTAAGAGGAATGACACAGAAAGCACCGCTCCCACAGCAATCAAGCCAGAGAGAGAAGAGTGAATGCAATTACAGAGAAGCAAGACAAAAGTAGTTTTTAGGCCGACTGCATGATTGCGGGCATCAAAAACAAAAACATCTTCACTTCCATCCACTGAGTTTCTTGCTGTGGCTGCTTTGCAGTGAGCATTATTTAGAGCCTCTTGGAGGCAAGAGGTCATGCTCAGTACTACCAGTGCAGCGTCCAGTGAAAGTACAGTGCGTTAATGAGGAAATCATCAGCGTTTCGGCTCATTACTCTGAATGAGCACTCGAACTGAAAAGTGGTTGGCACTAAAAGAAGAACAGCCACTGAACGCTTGTGATCATTGTTGTGTATCGATTTGTATTTATTATTTGCATGTTATCAAGTGTTTATTGATACAACTGAACCCAAAATCGATCCATCTATGGGACCAACAACCCTGGAAGACCTGTAGACACCAAAACTGTCCCCATCAGATAAACAGCACTTAAAGCTTTCATCTCTGAGAGAGAGGAGAAAATCAAGCTGCTTCAGATCTGAAAACATCCACAGGTGTTTCTGTCCATCCTTCCACTGTGAGAAGACGACTCAGCTATCTATCTATCTATCTATCTATCTATCTATCTATCGATCTATCTATCGATCTATCTATCGATCTATCGCTGCTGTCGGAAGTAAAACCTTGTTTTTCCGTTTTTTTTGTTTTTCAGTTTTTGACATAATTTGAAAATTCATGTTGTCTTTTACATTGTGCATAAATTTCATGATGAATGGACTAAAAAAATGACCTAAAATGACTTGGAAATAAGTCTGGTTCCATTGACTTACATTAAAAGTAAAGTGTGATTTTTCTTTCTCCTGTAAAGTATCTATCTATCTATCTATCTATCTATCTATCTATCTATCTATCTATCTATCTATCTATCTACCTATCTATCTATCTATCTATCTATCTGTCTAACTGCTTGTCTATCTATCTATCTATCTATCTATCTATCTATCGATATATCTATCTATCTATCCATCTATCTATCTATCTATCTATCTATCTATCTATCTATCTATCTATCTATCTATCTATCTATCTATCTATCTATCCATCCATCCCCTGGTCAAATTCCATCCTTGTTGATTCTGTAAATGTAAGTAGTTGATCTCCTCCTCTACAGAGAAAACACTACTGCACATTTTAATGCACAATTACTGTTTATTTACTGAATTTAACATGGAAAAATAAACCATAAAATCCAGCCTGTGGATTTTGGCACTTTCATGTTTTATTATTTTCCCCCAACATGTGAATGATACTAAACTCATCATATTCAACTCATCAAAGAAAAAGAATTTGTGCACTAAAATTTACAGAAAACAAAATGACATTTAAGTGTGTTCACTATAGAGGATGCATTAATTTATCTATCTATCTATCTATCTATCTATCTATCTATCTATCTATCTATCTATCTATCTATCTATCTATCTATCTACCTATCTATCTATCTATCTATCTATCTATCTATCTATCTATCTATCTATCTGTTGTCGGTTTGCACTCTGTTGACTCTGAAGTTTCAGTTTGTGCTCTGAGGAGAGACAGTAAAATGAGGGGAAAAGTGATGGAGAGAGGAGTGGAGACATGAGAGGAGCTGGGATTTGCATGCCCTGCGGTTTCTCTCTCTCTTTCTCTCTCTCTCTCTCACACACACACACACATGAATGAATGCATGTACACATGCTCCATCACACACACGCACACACACACACAATATTCCAACAAACAGCAGATCGGCGTCCTCCACCGCACCTCCTCTACACTTCATCTTTTGTTTGGTCCTGAGAGGTTTCCACGGAAACCGGCATCACAATTCATCTGATAGTTGGAGAAGAAGAAAAATATTTGTTGTAAAGCATCTGGAGTGTGTGCTGTGGGGAGACGCGGCAGCGTTCCGGGCTGGAGAGGCCATGAAGCCCTACGAGATAATAACAAAAGACAAACACCTCCAGAACCAGCGCAGGGACGACCGCGGCGCAGGTAGCAGAGACGCTCGTGTCTTATTGCAGCGTACTGTTTACTACAGTTGCTATTGTATAATCCATTAACAGTAAAATGACAATTACTCAAAGGAGCGGAGGTGCTTTCATCTTTGGACGAAGCTTGTCATCCACCTGATGACATCAGGAGATAATAAACAGAGACAAGTAGAAATTCTAGGAAAGGAAAGAGGAGAAAAAGCAGGCTGTAAGCTATCAATTTGAGACTTCATTTATTGGCAAGGGCTTGAAGGGCTAGCTTTGGAAAGAAACAATGTTTCTAGGCAACAGCATCCTGTCAGCTGATCAGGGGGACCAATGAGTTGGAGACATGTATTCCAGCCGACCAATAGGAGTCGGCCTGGGGGGTATATATGTACCCTCTCGCTGGCTGAGCAAACGGCAGACTGGCTTGAGCCTCTAAAACTGGCTGCGCAGTGTTGCTAAGCTCTAACGCAGAGATTTGGTCTTATTGCTGTTGTTTGCATGTCTGTTTTTATGGTTACCCTCTTCCTCAAGCTGCCACTGTAAATATGAATGTGTTTTTTAATGGCCTGGTCAGATTAAAGGTAAAATAAACAAATAAAAGAACATAATGTGCTGCATTTGCAGGCTTCAGGAGGTCAACAAAGCCTCTGGCCTGTGCATTTCGCATCAAAACAGCCCCCTATTCATTTGGATCAGTGCTACTATCAGGTCACCTCCTCCATTGTCCCCCTACTCGGGTCTCCAAACGATAATTTATCGTAATTTTTACAAAATGGTCTCTGAACTTGAATGGTCCCCGCATCCTGAAATTAAGCCACATTTAGGGGAATAAACATTTGGCTAGGTTTTTCAGACATGGCACTGTTAGGCCGTCCAATGAGGCTCACTGATGTGCACTATTTATATTTTCTAAAGGGGAAAAAATAAAATAATTACAGTCATTTCTTGGTTTCTCACCAACAATCTTCTTTAGGATTATCTCCAAAAATAGAAGGGTGCTGAAAGAGTGCCAACGGTGCCACTGCTGTTGATCAACAGCACACCTGAAACCCTGAGACCTCTGCGGCAGGAGGAAAGGGGGCAAAGAGGATGGAGGGAGGGACCTAAACAGAGGACTATGAATTCACGGAAATCTAAGAAAGTATGTGCAATGTAAAAGTAGCAGTTCAATGGCTGCGAAGCGTTTCATTATGCTGTCGAGTTCGGTCTACGCTGAAAAGTTAAAAGCTTCTTTGTAAATGTCAAAGCCGGCCTCTTTCCCGCACGGACTTTGCAGAAAACGTTAATACGGAATATTTCCGTTTTTTGGCGCAAAAAGCCTTTTAAGAGCACTTTTTTCTTGCAGTTCCCACAGCACGGCTAACAGTAGGTTGCTAATGGAACATACTGTTTTTATGTTGTTTTTCATGGTTAGAAAAGTATCGAACATGATTGCGTCTAATCCCACGACTTTGTTTTCCACTTTTATTTATCTATCTATCTTTTAGGGTCCTGAAGATTAAGCTCGTCATCGGGCCCTCATGCTACTGTAAACAACAGCCTCAAGGACACTTCACCCTCTTCCTCCAGTCCACTTCCTCAGGAGAAATGGGCTTCCATTGTTGGGTGGGGTTAAGGGGGGGGTCTTTTGGGAGCAAGTTGGGTGAGAGTTAGCAAATGGAGCTCAAGTAGGCTCCCGCTTCTCCACAATGAATGGCTCCAGCGGCTCGGCGAGCGGAGCTCTTAATGCTTTGCCGGCGGCCGCTAAAAGCTCGAGCGGGCCAACGAGGGCTTGAGCGGTGCTGTGAAGAAATGGGCAAAAACCGAAAAAAAGGGGAAAAAAGAGAAACAAGCCCCCACCCAAAAGCTGAAAGGGAAAAGGAGAACGAAGACGAAGCACGTAAAAACAAAAAAGAGCGCAATGAAAGCCTGTCATTTGGGAAACTGTAGGAAGGAAGCTTACACTGTAATCTTATAGATATTTGCGGCCCCTGAATGAGCCACCTTGGCTCCGCGCGTGGAGAGTGCACTCAGAATTCAGCCATACTACATTAACCGGGCACTGATGTGTTTTTTTCCCCTTTTTCTTTTTTTTTTCCCCTCCCTCTCTCTGTTTTTTCCTCTGTAATACCGTTCATGCTCACAGCCTGCCATTACTGAAAATTACAACTTATATAATCTACCAACCTGGTCTCTACATACTTGGGTCAGGATAATTGGGTACAGAGCCATTATCATACTCCGAAGGACAAGTAGCCTATACAGGCTTCCTTCTGTGCTCCGTTCTCTCTCTCTTTTTTTTTCTTTTTTCATTCTTCTTTTCCAATTTTCGAGCACTCAAAGTCCATATTGGAGAAAAAAGAACACTAAATGAATTTTGGCAAATGAGACTTTACCTGATGCCGTGCTTTTGATGATGTTCATCAGAATTACTGTGGATGGAATGAGCCCAGACTATTCTAGCTTTACTTAAAAAGCTTTTCCTTTTATTCACTTCTTCATGTTCGCCGCGCTCTCTGGAGCTCCTCCAGGCCAGAGGAGACGGCCCTGCAGCCTGCAGTGAGACCGAAGCAGCGCCAGACTGTTTTTCATTATGGAAGCGTAAAGAAAGGCGATGGTCACTGGAAATATCGGGTTATTTAAAGGCGGCCCTGATTAAAAGTGATTAAAAAGTGCACCGTATACACAAAGACGGCAGAAATGTAGTGTGAATGATGTAAAATAACATCTAAAAAGTAAAAATCAGCCCTTTTTGTGATGACAAATTCTACCATTTTTAAGGGATCTCAATCTTGTCCCATTATTTCTGTATTAAACATGTAAATCTTACAGCTGCTTTCACTTTATTGCTTTATTGTAAATGTGCCTCTTTGGTTCAACACGCTGGAATATGTGGATGTTTTCATGGTGGGATAATAATTTAAATAATTATTTTTTTTGCTTGGATTTTTGCTACTGATGTTCCACCAAAATAATCTTTCCTGAGTATTTCATTGTAGAAGCATGGAGCTCATTTTCCTTACAAGTAGTTTCATTGCACAATTAATAATAATAATAATGATAGGTCTTTATTTCTACAGCACTTTTCACTGTATGTACTTAAAAAGGTGGAGTGTTTTTTAGTAAAGATAATGGGCCTGTTTAAAACTATGAAGTGTATATAGAACCATATACAACACATTCTCCATCAATCTAAAGAACCTTTTCACTATGCAAAGAAAATGGTTCAATATAGAACTTATAGAGACATTATCTTTACTAAAAACCCCTTGAAGAACCATCTTATTAAGTATGTACAGTAAAAAGTGCTTAAGTTGCATACAAGTATTTTCAATGCACAATTAATAATGGTAAAAATAACAATGATAGATCTTTATTTATACAGCACATTTTACTGTATGTACTTAAAAGGGTGGTTCTTCAAGGGTTTTTTAGTAAAGGTAAAGGTTCTACATAGAACCAGGAGTTCTATAAAGAACCATTTTGTTTGCATGGTGAAATTGTTCTTCGGATTGATGGAGAATTGTGTTGTATATGGTTCTTTGAAAATGTTTCTTTATAGCACCAAAAACATCGTACCAACAGCATTCGTCAAGGTACGAACAGTGTAAATGTTCCCTCAAAGGTACTACAGTGGTTTTAGGGTCTGATTGTGAACCTTAAATAAGTTTCTCCAGGTGAAAAGTTTGTATTTGTACCTTTTCATAACCGAATGATTTAAAACAGAACAGTAAAATAAAAGCCTGGAGACGAGACGGGGTGTGTGGAGTCAGTACAATGTGAAATGGTTCTATGCAGAAGCCATTGTTTTAAATAAGTGTGTAGTTATACAAAGTTGCAAAGTGCTTTACTCAGAAATATAAAGGCTGGAAAAATAAAACAATGCTGCCTGAATGAAAACAACAGAAAAAAACACAAGTGAGCCAGAGTATGTCTTTGCATTTGCTAGCCTAAACAAACATGTTTTTAATTTACTTAAAAGAAGGTTTCACAAGGGTTCTTAGTTTGGTGAAATATCAAGTGTACATTTCTTGAATGAATTTTTATTTTTTGGACAAAATACATCATTTGCAGACATTTCCCAACAAATTTTGATGCCTTGGGGTGAATATTAAGGGAATTTGAACGGCCACAAAATGCACACGAAGGTAAGACTATAGACTTGATGGTATATAGAACCATGAACACTCAAAGAACCCTTTGCATGATTAAATGGTTCATCTTTCATCGTGAAAGTGTTCTTAAGATTGTAGTTTGCAGAGTGCTGTAGATGGTTCTATACAGAACCTTTTTAAAAGGGTCCTGCTATTGTTATGATGTCAAGCCTGTAACAATTTCAAAACCTTTTCAAAAAGGTTCTACATAGAACCATCTACAGCACATTGTCCATCAATCTGAGGAACACTTTCATGGTGCAAAGAACCCTTTAATCATGCAAAGGGTTCTTTGACTTCATGATTCTATATAGAACCATTTTCTGTACTAAAAAACCCTCAAAGAACCATCTTTTTTAAAGGAGTGTAGATTTTCAATCTGTCAAGATTGCATTCCAAATTTTCTCTGGAATGCTGTTCTAGAGTTTAGGCACTACATATGCAGATTTCCAACAAATGAGCTGTAATAAGCAATATTATGTAACACTTTTGCTTTAAAATAACAGCTTCAAATTCATTTGATGGTTCAATAACTTATAATGATGAGAATGGCATCTCTATCATTGCCACTCAGGGCCTGCTATAGCGCTATGTAACTTTGGAGGAGCAGCATGGGAACCTCTCACGAGAGCTCATAACGCTTTACAGCACCACGTCACAAACTCAGCTAGCTGTAATAAATGCTAAATTTCCTTCGGGATCAATAACGTATCTATCTATCTATCTATCTATCTATCTATCTATCTATATATCTATCTATGTATCTATCTATCTATCTATCTATCTATCTATAAGATGTCCAGCATGGACATCATGGCAGAGGCTGAGAAGAGACTGAAGAACATGCTGTCGAAGGAAGCGAGGAAGAGAAAAAGACCAAGCAAGAGACTGGACAAGAGTAAATCTCAGACTGGCTGTTACTCATTGGCGAGAGCTAAAAGAGATGAAAGGATGCAGGACGATCTCACGACTAACGGGAGAACAACAAAAGTCCGACAGTGTTCATCCCTGCCAGCGTCCCCTGCACGCACATCACGAATGCGTATGGACACTACAGATTACACATTGAAACACGCAGGCGCCTGAATCTGTAGCATTCAGACGCCTGCGTGATGCACATGAAGGGGAGCTGGATTCTGTATAAATGCACGTGTACAGCTGTCCATGAGGGGGCGCTCACAGCTCAATTTGTATTTACGAAAGTGGTGTAACAGTGAAATACAGTCCACAACAATAAGCCCTAAGAGCAAAAATAGCAAGTAAGAGCTTTAAATGTCAAGAGATTCGAATGTCATAAGTAAGACTTTGATGTGGAACGTAACAGGTGGAAAGTGCTGGAGTTGGAGACACTTCAATATAAAACACTGAAACTTTTTTCTTTCTTTTCTCAAGTTGATTCTCCCTTGTTTTTATCAGAAGCTAACTGTGCGGTGTGCCCGTCCCCAGGCCCCGATGGCGACCGTGAGAGCTGTCAGGAAGGCGAGGCCCAAACCGCAAGCGAAGAAGAGGCCCTGCGAGGACAGCAGGGAGGGGAAAACCAAGAGGGATTGGGGGACGGCATGCGAATCCCGAGCCCCGCCTCCTGGGCACCGGCTGCGGTCCCGAGGTGAGGGCACTTTAATTTGCCTCACGTTTGATCCCGGTGGACGAACTGGAGAACAGGGGCGGTGACGGAGGCGGAGCAATGAGGTGCTCATGTTGCCCTTAATGAGAGCTGACGCTGATCTGCTGTCGGCAGTGTGGGCACCTTTAAAAGAACAGAGAGGGAAGATATATATAGGACAGAAATGTCTAGTTTTGAAGCTGCTGAAAAGTTGGCAGCTTTGGTTTTGGTTTTGTTTGCTTTGTTTGTGTTTGGTCTGAAAATTAAAGTTATACGACTGCTGTGACCTTCAATCCCACCTCCAGCGCCCTTCCTGGGCCCAGACGTGCTACACTAACTTACTAATTAATCAGGCTTATAATCCTCACAAATTTCTCAAGTTTTTTTTTACCCCACCTCCCCCAAACAAACAGCGTGCAAATATTGCCACAAATAATGAGAAACACAGCAAAATCAGGCATTTTAGCCTGAAACAATCACAAAAAACTGGTGCAAGATCTAATTTTTATAGGAACACAAACACTGACCAAACACAGCCTCACAGATATGGGAATCAGTCAGGCTGATACCTGATATTTTTCATTTAATATACAATACTGTGCAAAAGTCCCAGAGCAACCTTCATTTCTTTAATATTCAGCCAAAACAGCCATTAAGTACAAGTTATTTATTTTTTAATGTCAGAAAAAAAAACACATTTAAACAGAAAATCACACAGAAGCCTCAAAAACTAAATTTAATATCAAATTTTCAGTATTTATTCCAGCTTCCATTCTTTTCAGGAGACTCACTTTCAGTTCCTCAAAGAATCTGCAGACACGCCTCCAAAGTTCAGTCTTAGAAGCTGGTTGATAATTTTCTGAAGTAATCAAACACATTCAGTGGTGTTGAGGTCTGGACTCTGGGGTGGTCAGTCCATTGTTCAGCTTCTTTGTTTGATGTGTCCGTCTCCTTTTCTCAGTGAGGTTCTTCTTGATCAGCTACACATCGTTTCAGACCCACAGCGCTGAGTCGTCTTCTCACAGTGGAAGGATGGACAGAAACACCTGTGGATGTTTTCAGATCTGAAGCAGCTTGATTTTCTCCTCTCTCTCAGAGATGAAAGCTTTAAGTGCTGTTTATCTGATGGGGGCAGTTTTGGTGTCTACAGGTCTTCCAGGTGGTTGTTAGGAGCCCCATTTTCTCTGTAGCTTTTAATCAGTTTTTGAACTCCAGTATTATCCTTTAATAAGGGGAATATCCTCTGTTTAACCTCCTCAGAAATATATCCTGCAAAATGAAGGAATTGTGTTGAGGACTCTCTGACTTTTGTCCAGTCTTATATGACCACTCCGAAATGATTTTATATCCTTTTTGCTGAAGAGTCCTAAACGTTTTGTTGCAGTGTTTAATAAAAAAGCTCCCATTTTCAGTTTGCAACATGAGAGCAGCTCCACTGCTAATGTAGAGTAAAAAAAAACATTAAAAAAAGAAATAAATTTAAAAAATGACCTTTTTCGTAATTATTATGGAAATCTGCTTGTCGGAAGATGTCAATTGACATTTTGAAACTGAGTGTTAATTTCATAATTTTTGTGGAAGATTAGCATGCTTCCCGTCGAGCAGGGCCATAAAAAGGTCTATTTACAAAGTCCAAATGTCCGCCGGCCTGTTTGGAGGGAGCGGCCGGGGGTTTTAAACATCCATCAATTTGTTCTATCAATGGCAGAAAAGCAGAAAAAGGAGGAAGCGAACCTCGTCTTCCTCTCGCTCACCTTTTCAGTGTAATCTGTTAATGGGTGAAGCTATTTAAATGGGCATTAGGCTACTTTTGACTCTAATTTTCTGTCCTAATGCCCCTCTGTTTTCACTACTAAGACCCACTCCAACTAAACCGGCCAATGTCGGTCAGAATAATCCCCAAATTAAAAGAGTAGATGTACTGAATAACCTATAATCTGTTTTTTTTGCAAGTAAAAAGTTCATCTCAGAAAGCCTCCCTAATCAAGCAGCTGCTTACAGGCCAAATGAACGTCCAGTATCTAAATGATGAGTATACACCGATCAGTAACATTATGACCTGTTGTGCTGGTCTGAGTGGATCAGACACAGCAGTGCTGCAGGAGTTTTTAAACACCTCAGTGTCACTGCTGGACTGAGAATAGTCCACCAACCAAAAATATCCAGCCAGCAGCGTCCTGTGGGCAGCGTCCCTGTGACCACTGATGAAGGACTAGAGGATGACCAACACAAACTGCAGCAGCAGAGGAGCTATCGTCTCTGACTTTACATCTACAAGGTGGACTGACAAGGTAGGAGTGTCTAATAGAGTGGACAGTGAGTGGACACAGTGTTTAAAAACTCCAGCAGCACTGCTGTGTCTGATCCACTTAGACCAGCACAACACACACTAACACACCACCACCACGTCAGTGTTACTGCAGTGCTGAGAATGACCCACCACCCAAATAGTACCTGCTCTGTTGTGGTCCATGGGGGTCCTGACCACTGAAGAACAGGGTAAAAGGGGGCTAACAAAGTATCAGAGAAACAGATGGACTACAGTCTGTAACTGTAGAACTACAAAGTGCACCTATATAGTAAGTGGAGCTGATAAAATGGACAATGAGCGTAGAAACAAGGAGGTGGTCATAATGTTATGCCTGATTGGTGTAGCTGTATATTACTTTAATTCCCAGCTCTCATTTTTGGGTTTAATGTCATTGTGCTGTGTTGGTTCAGCTCCTGTTTTACTTTACCGTTGATCTCTCCTCTCACTTTGGAGCTTTAGCGTTTTACTTTAGACCAAAAAGAGAAGAACAGAGTTTAACTTCAACTGCTAAACTGAAAGATGTGTCTGTGTCAGATTTTAATCTGTGTAATCCTGAACTACATTCTCCTTTGAATAGAGAACCTCATTCAGAAGGTTGTGTGTCTAAGACTAAGCTTAATCCCTGTAAACTAACCCTAACTGAGTTCACTCTTATTGTGCCTAATCTTAACCTTCCAATGTTTAGGCCTGTCATAATCATAAATTTTTGCTGACGATTAATTGTAATATGAATAATTGTAGTTGGTAATTTGTGTGTGCGGCGCCCTCTAAAGGCGTCATTAACAAACATCAAATAAACAAACGTCGCTCAGCGCCGCCCTCTAAAGGCGTCATTACCAAACATCGAATAAACAAACGTCGCTCAGCGCCGCCCTCTAAAGGCGTCATTACCAAAACATCGAAATAAACAAACGTCGCTCAGCGCCGCCCTCTAAAGGCGTCATTACCAAACATCGAATAAACAAACGTCGCTCAGTGCCGCCCTCTAAAGGCGTCATTAACAAACATCGAATAAACAAACGTCGCTCAGCGCCGCCCTCTAAAGGCGTCATTACCAAGCATTGAATAAACAAACGTCGCTCAGCGCCGCCCTCTAAAGGCGTCATTACCAAACATCGAATAAACAAACGTCGCTCAGCGCCGCCCTCTAAAGGCGTCATTACCAAACATCGAATAAACAAACGTCGCTCAGTGCCGCCCTCTAAAGGCGTCATTACCAAACGTCGAATAAACAAACGCTGCTCAGCGCCGCCCTCTAAAGGCGTCATTAACAAACGTCGAATAAACAAACGTCGCTCAGCGCCGCCCTCTAAAGGCGTCATTAACGAAAATCAACAAAACAAACGTCGCTCAGCGCCGCCCTCTAAAGGCGTCAATAAGAACATCAAACAAACAAACGTGGCTCAGCGCCGCCCTCTAAAGGCATCATTAACGAACATCAACAAAACAAACGTCGCTCAGCGCCGCCCTCTAAAGGCGTCATTAACGAACATCAAACAAACAAACGTCGCTCAGCGCCGCCCTATAAAGGCGTCATTAACGAACATCAAATAAACAAACTTTGCTCAGCGCCGCCCTCTAAAGGCGTCATTACCAAACGTCGAATAAACAAACGTGGCTCAGCGCCGCCCTCTAAAGGCTCACCTCCACCTTCTTCACAGCACGTCGTACAGTCTGTATATGAGCAATGTTTAAAACATGATATTGTTTTCTTGTAATTGGAAGATGTTTTATATGTTTAGTTCAACTACTACAGTAATTTTCAGTGGAAGTCAGATTGGTGTTTAGTTTTGTTTTTGCATTTAGGGAAAATGTTCAGGAAAAACAGAAACCCGTTTCTGCCACTGGAAAAAAATGTAACCTTTTTGTAAGTCATAATAATGATAAAGTTTCCACAACTATGATTTATGACTTAGCATCTCATAATTATGACTTAGCATCTCACAGTAATGAATAATTGTCTATATTAGTGTCTCACAACAATGAAAAATTCTCATAATAATGAGAAAGTAAGTCATGATTATGAGATACTAAGTCATAAACATGAGGTGCTATGTCATAGCTATGAGAAAGCAAGTCACAATTATGTGAAAGTAAGTCATAAGTTTGAAGAATTAAATCGTTACTATGAGATACTAAGTCATAATTATGAGATGTTAAGTCATAATACCATTATTTAACGCAATTATTATATTACATAATCATAATCCTCGTAGTTATGGAAAATGTATCATTATTATGGCTTAATAAACGGCTATATATATATATATTTTCCAGTGACAGAGACGGGCTTGCATAAGGAAATGTGTTGTAAGAGTAAAACGAAGAAACTAATCTGCGGTGTGATTTTGAGCTCCTCTCTGCTGCTGCCTGTGTGTTGGATCGTTCCGCCGCTCCTGCAGGTGGCGCTCTAAAAACTCAGCCGGAGGGTTTCCTGGCTCTTGGTCGTTGTGAGTTCGCCGGCGAGCTAACTAAGCTACGAGCTAACACGCAGAACACCGCGATTTCAGTGACAATGTTTAATTTATATCGTTCATACTACACATTAAATATATATATATGCCCTCTGTGGTAGAAGTAAGTGCTGAGTTTGGGTGTTTCTGCGCGGTTTTGATAAATAAAGGACTTGTTAGCGCGGACTGCGGCACAGAAACCAACACGTAAGTTTCATTTAAGTTCACTAAGAGAAAACATTTAGACTGAAATGCTCAATAAATTAACTCACCGCGACGGAATATCGCATCTATAATACTGTTTCACACAATACTAAACCTAAAAAAGTCTAAAACGTGCGGAGACATACATGAACCTAAACGTTGTGTTGAGATTAACTACCAACTCACTGCAATAACTCATTTAGCTAACGTTTAAAAGGGGAACTCCACCAGTTTTTCAAAACTGCTACATAATTAAGTGGTTAAGATGTAAACGGAGTCGTTCAGAGTGGTTTGGTGTGAAACGCTCCGTTCTAGAGAGTCAGAACTGTTCACAGTGGTGGTGATGGGAACCAGACGTCCACCTCTAAAAGCTCCCTCACAGCAAGTTACTACATGAAATGTGTTATGAATTCACAGCCTGATGACTGAGACACTGTTTTGTGATAATGTTGGCCTGAAACGTCTTGTTAATCAGTTTATTTTAATCTATTCACGGTGGAGGGATACATGCAGCGTGTTGTGATGCAGAACAGTGCAAGGAGGAAACTCACTGTTTTCAGATTTTCCACTATTTTACCATCAACATCCCACATAAACTTGTAGGTTCAAAAAGACTATGTTTGTGTTGTTGTCATCTCTGGTTCCTATCGCCACCACTGTAAAGAAACCAGAGTCACACCAAACCACTCTGAATGCAGAAATTCTGAAGAGTGGGTGGAATTCACCTTTAAGTTCATAAAGATATTCTTTTTCTCTAAAATGTAAATGTAGTCTACAGACGTTAGTGAAGCCCCTGTTCCCATAGCTGGGGTGCCATCATAGAGAGCTGCTTGGGTTCCTTTTAATTCTGCCTATTATCAGTTTCACTAGTTTTACTTAGTATATGTTCCTGAATAAACTGAACTAAACTATGTGTCCAAAAGAATCCAGACCCACAGATGAGTCTAAGGTCGCAGTGTCACCTTAAATTTGCGAAGATCTTGAATGTATTGCAGTTATTCAGCTTGTGTCTCTCTTTGCTTTTGCTTTCTCAGTCTTGACTGTAATGTAGGCGTCCATGGCGTCCTGCAGCGCGCCCACAACGGAAGACAGTTTCCCGACGTTGCGACCACGACGCATCCAGAACCAGAACGTGGTCCATCGTCTGGAGCGCCGGCGCATCTGCTCGGGCCGCCCCTGGGGCACACTGGTACAGGGTGCGCTGCTTCCACCAGAATCTCTTCCCCAACTTTACTGTGGTGAACGTGGAGAAGCCCCCATGCTTTTTGCGCAAGTTCTCTCCAGATGGACGCTGCTTCATCGCGTTCTCCTCGGACCAGACCTCCCTGGAGATATACGAGTACCAGGGATGCCAGGTAGGGCCTGGAGGTTTAGTGGCATAACATTTGAATACTGGTAGGATATTGTCCCATAATATGGATTTGAACATATCGTGGGTGTAATAAGATAAAAAATGAAGCATGAATAGCCCAGACAATACATTTACTTAAAAGCTATTTTTCTAATAAACTCAACAAAAAGGATTTAAATATCTGCAGAGCTGTTTACAGTGTTGGAGTAGAATATTACTCTGTTTTGGTAAATTAGACTTTTTCCACTATGTTGGTGCCCTTTATTGGACCAAAAATGCAAAAAACCTTTCCATTATGCTCTTAACAGTAATAAACTGAGATTAAAATCACATAAGTTTAACAAAATGTACAATGAGATTCAAAAGTAGAAACCAGTACTATTTGAATTAAATACAGTGAGATTAAAATCAGAATCAGTTAGATTAAGATTAAAATCGGACATGGTAAGATTAAAATCAAATACAATAAGATTCAAAATCAGACACTGAGATTAAAATCACAGAGTAAATTTAAAGTCATGTACAATGAGATTCAAAAGTAGAAACCAGTACTATTTGAATTACATACAGTGAGATTAAAATCAGAATACGCTACATTAAGATTAAAACTGGACATGGTAAGATTAAAATCAGATACAGTAAGATTAAAATCAGACACTGAGATTAAACTCACAAAAGTGTAAAATAATAAATAATAAAGTGTAAAAAAATAAAGTAAATAATGTACAATGAGATTCAAAAGTAGAAACCAGTACTATTTTAATTATGTACAGTGAGATTAAATTCAGAATCAGTTTAGATTAAGATTAAAATTGAATAATAAAAAATAAAAAAAACAGAGAAAATGGCTCTGAGGGAGAAGTTACCAGTGCTCTACCACCATGTGGGCCCTCTCTCCCCCTCCATGTTCTCCCTTCCTTGTTCTGTGTTTGCCTTCATCTTCTGACTGGCCAGCTGTCCCATGATGTAATGAATGCGAAAGCCATTGAGGTTCATAAAGTTCATAGAAAAAAGCCCAAATTACCCCCCCCCCCTTTTTAATAGGTAATTAATTATTAATGCTCTTATCTATGTATACATTTTAAATAGCGATCAGTGTGCACTTGTAACAATGTAAAGAACTCAGTATAGTGTGAGGCAGATCAACACTGAGACTGAACACTGCTTAGAGTCTGAGCAGGCACCAGTGTCGTACTGCTGTCAGTACTAATTTGGTTATTTGTACCTCGTGATGTCATAATATGCAATATCATGAATAAAAAGAAATACAGAAAGATTAAAATCAGACACTCAGATTAAAATCATAAACAAGTAATATTTGAAGTACATACGGTGAGATTAAAATCAGAATCAGTTAGATTTAGATTAAAATGGACATGTTAAGATTAAAATCAGATACAGTGAGATTAAAATCAGAATAAGTTAGATTAAGATTAAAATCAGACACAGTGAAATTAAAATCAGATACTGAGAGTAAAATATAAACAAGTAATATTTAAATGATTTACAGTGAGATTAAAATCAGAATCAGTTAGATTAAGATAAAATTGGACATGTTAAGATTAAAATCAAATACAGTAAGATTCAAATCAGACACTGAGATTAGAATCACAGAGTAAATGTAAAATCTTGTACAATGGGATTCAGAGTAGGAACAGATAATATATAAATTATATTTAATTGAGATTAAAATCAGAATCAGTTAGATTAAGATTAAAATCAGACACAGTGAGATTCAAATCAGACACTGAGATTATAATCACAGTAAATTTAAAAATGAGATTCAAAGAAGAAACGAATAGTATTTAAATTACGTACAGTGAGATTAAAATCAGACACAGACTGAACACTTCTTAGAGTCCGTGTAGGCACCAGTGTCCTACTGTTGTCAGTACTGTTTTGGTTATTTGTGTATTGTAATATCATATTATCCAATGCAAAGTATCATGAATTAGATTTGACTGTCACCCCGCCCCCACCGACAGGCTGCCGAGGACCTGCTCCAGGGCCAGGAAGGAGAGACTTTGGCCAACGGGAATGACCAGCGCTCTCTGAACATCCGCGGGCGGCTCTTCGAGCGCTTCTTCTCTCTCCTCCACGTCACCAACGTGGCCTCTAACGGGGAGCACCTGAACCGTGAGTGCAGCCTGTTCACGGACGACTGCCGCTACGTTATAGTGGGGTCTGCGGCCTACCTGCCCGAGGAGCCGCACCCGCACTTCTTCGAGGTTTACCGCAACAACGAGTCCGTGACTCCAAACCCGCGGTCTCCTCTGGAGGATTACTCGCTCCACATCATAGACCTGCACACGGGCCGTCTGTGCGACACACGCACCTTCAAATGTGATAAGATCATCCTGTCTCACAACCAGGGCCTCTACCTGTACAGGAACATACTAGCCGTGCTGTCTGTCCAGCAACAGACCATCCATGTGTTTCAGGTGAGTGCGGCGGTAACAGCCTCCACAGCACTGTGATGGCAGTGCAGCTCATTAATACGACCCTAGGACCTTTTTGGCCTTTAATCAGACAGTGAGATTAAAATCAGATACAGTGAGATTAGGATTAAACGCAGGCACAATGGGACATGAATTCAGTCTAGTTTTAGACTAAATTGCAGCGGCAGTGTTGAAGCACTATTGGAAATTCTTTTTAGACTAGGCTTATGCTTAATCTGGTTCCAGGAAACTGGCTCAGACACAGATTAAAATAATTTACCGTGAGATTGAAAGCAGAAACAGTGAAATTAAAAGCAGACGCTGTAAGATTAAAATCAGACGCAGTGATATAACATCAGGTACAGTAAGATATTGAAATGAGACAGTGAGATTAAAATCAGAATCAGTTAGATTAAGATTAAAACTGGACATGTTAAGATTAAAATTGGATGCAGTGAGATTAAAATCAGACACTGAGATTAAAATCACATAGTTTAAAATCATGTACAGTAAGATTCAAAGTAGAAACAAGTAATTTTGAATTATATACAGTGAGATTAAAATCAGTTAGATTAAGATTAAAACTGGACATGTTAAGATTAAAATTGGATACAGTGAGATTAAAATCAGACACTGAGATTAAAATCACAGTTTAAAATCGTGTACAGTAAGATTCAAAGTAGAAACAAGTAATTTTGAATTACATACAGTGAGATTAAAATCAGTTAGATTAAGATTAAAACTGGACATGTTAAGATTAAAATCAAACACTGAGATTAAAAATCATATGAGTGCAAAATTATTTAAATGCAGTTGTTCAGTAGTAGAAAAGCATATAATCTCTGTTGGTCAAAAAAAGGTATATCCAAAAAGGTAACTTTGCAAGAGAAAGTAAACCCTTCTTAACTTTTAATATAAATTAGTGTAATGAGATTTTATCTTTAAGTAATTATGACTCATTTCTACTGGTCCATGCATCATGATAAAGAGAGCTACTGTCTTAAATTATGTACAAAAAGCATAAAATAAATAAAATAGATTAGATAATGCTTTATTAGTCCCACATTGTGGGGAATTTCACAGTGCTGGACATGTTAAGATTAAAATCAGACACTGAGATTAAAAATCACATAGTAAATTTAAAATCATGAACAATAAGATTCAAAGTAGAAATAAGTAGTATTTATACGGTGAGATTAAAATCAGAAACAGTGAGATTATAATGAGACACTGAGAGTAAAATCATATTTTAAATGTAATCAAATAATAATCAAACAACATTGAAATTATATACAGTGAGATTAAAATCCAAATCATTTAGATTAAGGTTAATATTGGACATGTTGAGATTAGAATCAGATACAGTAAGATTAAAATCAGTGAGATTAAAATTGGACACTGGGATTAAAATCATTATTTTTAAAGTAATGTATAATGAGATTCAAAGTAGATTAATATTTAAATTATATACAGTGAGATTGAAATCAGAATCGGCAGATTAAGATTGAAATTGGACATTAAAATCAGTAACAGTAAGATTAAAATTAGATGCAGTAAGATTAAAATCAAGACACTGAGATTAAAATCACATAATGAGATTCAACACGAAAACAAGTAATATTAAATTTATATACAGTGAGATTAAAATCCCCTAATTTCTTCTCGTCTCGTCTAGGTGACTCCAGAAGGAACTTTCCTGGACGTCCGAACCATTGGACGTTTTTGCTACGAGGATGACCTTTTGACCCTTTCGGCGGTGTACTCCGAGGCTCAGGCGGAGGGTCAGCCGGGTTTCTCTCGACTCTACAAGGAGAAAAGCATCAACTCTCTGAAACACAGACTCCTGGTGTACCTGTGGAGGCGAGCGGAGCAGGACGGCAGCGCCACGGCCAAACGCAGGTTCTTCCAGTTCTTCGACCAGCTGAGGCAGCTGAGAATGTGGAAGATGCAGCTTCTGGACGAGCATCACCTCTTCATCAAATACACCAGCGAAGACGTGGTCACCCTCCGGGTCACCGACCCCTCTCAGGTAGAGCTGTGTGATGTATGTATGATGACTGTCATCACAGTATTGGTCTCTGTAAGGACTGGAAATATGGCAAAAATATAACATCACAATATTTAATAAGTGGTCATGATACATGATGTTGATACAAAATGAAACGTAACAGCTGTGGTGATGAAAACTATGCCTGTTGAAAAAACATGCTTTTTTTAACTAACTTAGAAAGATCTGGAAGCAAAGTCAAACAATTGGTAGTAATAATAATAAAAATAATAATAATAATAATAATAAAACTTAATAATGGGCTGACCTTCAGTTAGCTATTGTTTTTACTATGCAGTTTACAGGCTGTCTGTAATTGGTTGTAATTGGACTAAATCTATTATATGAATGCAGTTGTTCAGTAGTAGAATCTCTGTTGGTCAGATAAAAAATATTTCCAACAAAAATATCATCCAAAAAAAAACTTTGCATGAGAAAGTAAACTTCTTTAGTTCATGTAATGAGATTTTAGTTATTATTTCATCTTTAAATATTATGCATCATGATAAAGAGAGCGAATGTTTTAAAATATGGACAAAAAAACATAAAATTAATTAAAAAAAAGATAAGATAATCCTTATTAGTCCCACATCGGGGAAGTTCACTGTGTTACAACAGCAAAGGGAGAACAAGGCACTCAAGAAACGAAGTAACAAGAAGAAAATTAACATATAAGATATTAATTACTTTAAGGTTACAGTTTGTTACTTATTACTGTATAGAAAATGTATGTAAAACTAAAAGTTAAACTATAAACTTCACAAAATTAACAATATAAACATTATAAATAAAGAAGCAAAAAAATCTTTACGCTATAAGTATATTTTACACGTATAGCACATGGAGTATTGATTATATTGCAGACAAGTATCGTGATTTATTAGCAATAAAAACACTAAATAGAAAAGCAAAAAAATCTTTACCATGTAAGGATATTTTACACATATTGCACATGGAGTGCAGATTATATTACACACAGGTATGGTGATGACAGCAAAACAGCAAAAATGAAGATCCCAAAATTGATCCTAATAATGATAACGTATCGTTAAGCTTCTGCGATGTTATTATGCAAGACTGAGGTTTGTAAATGAGCTCACAGTGAATTGTGCCTTTGTTCTGTGCTGCTCAATCTCTGATAATCCTAACAAGTGTTCAGTAACTTGCTTCTCTTCGTGAGGCTGAGCTGAACAAGAAGCGGCTTATGTGGTGTCTGGAGAACATAATTACTCCAAACATTAAACTCCAGTCTGGAACAGCTGAGAGATGACTGTGAGGGGTGGTCCCGCGGGGCGAGACGTGATCTCGTCACAGATGCCCGGGGACAAGCGTGAGAAATTTAGTGCTGAATGTCAGGGGAACGTATTCGGGTCGGAACAAACTGAGTGGGAAACGTTTAAACCAATCCGACGGCTCGTGAAAGCAGGGCTCAGAGTGGGGGGTGCTGACGATGTCTGATGAACGGCTGCCCTGTCATTAGCCCTTGGAGGTGGCGTAAGCTAGCATGGCTGAAAAGTCCCTCCAAAAACTCCATTTAAGCTGTAGATGTCTGTTACATGTGGAGAACAGCTTACATGGAGCAAAAGTAATCATTCCCTCTTGCAGTGTAAGAACAGTTCTGTTAATGAGGGCTAAAAAATTAATCAATTTATATTGAAATCGCAATTTTCAAATCACAAGGGCTGCAGGTGTAAGATGAGTAAATTTAGCCTAATTTAGCCTAATTTAGCCTAATATCAGAGCTTGTTAACTGCCTGTAGATGAATTAGACCAGGGGTCTCAACCCAAATGTTAAGAAGAGCCATTTCGTCCTTGCAACAAAAATCAATCCAGCTTGGGAGCCCATTTGTGTCCATTTTACCATCCTGCCTGTAAATATGTCTCAGTATGTGCTAATGAACTAGTATAGGCTAAAAATATAACAAACAAAAATCCAGACTTACTTTGCTCTGCTTTAAGCTGAGGCCTCATAAATATTGGGCTGATGTTTCTGTATAAATCATCCAAAACCCTCCGTGTTTGAAGAGATTCTGAAAGAAATGTCCGAACGCGGCCGCAGGAGAACGAGGCTGCAGCGTCAAAGAACAGTTAAAAGTCTGAAAGCAAAGTTTAAAGAATCCGAGGACGCGAACCAAAGAAGTGACCGCGCCCTTTTTACGGCTCGAACACATTCTGGGTGATGAGCCCAGCTGTCAGTCAGTGAAGCTTCATGATGGCTCCTGTGATGCTGGTGAAGATGAAGCTGATCCTCCGGGAGCGACTGGCGTTTGTTGGCAGTCGTGATTGTTTACCTCTGGATGAGCCGCGTGAAGCTCTGTTCTTTTGCGCATGTGGGTCACTTTAGGAGCTGATCTGTTCAGACTGATGTCGCATACAGATCACATTTAACAAACATAGTGAACAGCCAAACAAAACAATTAGATTTGGTGAGAAAATCGGATTTGGGCCACTTTTACCTGCTGTGTGAACGTAGCCTTAGGAAATCAACAAAATACACAGATCAGACGTAACATTCTGACCCTCATGGACCCTCACAGAGCAGGTACTATTTGGGTGGTGGGTCATTCTCAGCACTGCAGTAACACTGACGTGGTGGTGGTGTGTTAGTGTGTGTTGTGCTGGTCTGAGTGGATCAGACACAGCAGTGCTGCTGGAGTTTTTAAACACTGTGTCCACTCACTGTCCACTCTATTAGACACTCCTACCTTGTCAGTCCACCTTGTAGATGTAAAGTCAGAGACGATAGCTCATCTGCTGTGTTGTGTTGGTCATCCTCTAGTCCTTCATCAGTGGTCACAGGACGCTGCCCACAGGACGCTGTTGGCTGGATATTTTTGGTTGGTGGACTATTCTCAGTCCAGCAGCGACACTGAGGTATTTAAAAACTCCAGCAGCACTGCTGTGTCTGATCCACTCGTACCAGCGCAACACACACTAACACACCACCACCATGTCAGCGTTACTGCAGTGCTGAGAATGATCCACCACCCAAATAGCACCTGCTCTGTGAGGGTCCATGGGGGTCCTGAGCACTGAAGAACAGGGTAAAAGGGGGCTAACAAAGTATCAGAGAAACAGATGAACTCCAGTCTGTAACTGTAGAACTACAAAGTGCACCTATATAGTAAGTGGAGCTGATAAAATGGACAATGAGCGTAGAAACAAGGAGGTGGTCATAATGTTGTGTCTGATCGTTGTATAATTTGACCGGGTTGCACAAACTTTTGCATACAACCGAATGCCTCATGTAGCTGTCATAAGTAAGTAAACTAAATCAGTGATCCATTCTTATAGTTTTATCCTCCACTGCAGTTCTGATATGGATTATATCGTGTTAGTTGGTTTTATTAAAGAATGAAATCAGTTATTGGTAAGGAGATGTTTATCGGTCATCTCAGTGAGCTGTGGTGTGTCTGTGTTCATTTTTATCCTGTGCTTTCATACTCAGCCATGTGTTACAATCGACTTTGGGTGTGAAAAAGTTTTTTAAAAAAATATAAAAATCAATGTATTCATCTTGTTTTGTTCCTGCTGATGGTGATAGTAGTAGAAGAAACAGCTTCAGTGCTTCTTGCTGGTGGCATTAATATTCCTTTTGTATTCCAGGTCTTCATACTGTCTGTATATTCTCCTCGCTGCAGTCCTTCTGTAATTCTGTAATGGCTATCGACGATTGACAGTCAGGTTAAAAAAACAAGCAAGTGAATCGCGCTGAGGTTTTGACCAGAAAAAAGATAATTGTGATTATTTATTGCGATATAACAGTGCTTAGCACATTTTAATGGGTGGTTAGAGAGTGCTGTGTGGAAATGCCTATGATTAGTCAGGCTGGATGAACACCTGTGATTTATCAGGACGCGTACAGAACACTCAGCTGAAACGTCTGAGATTGCTCAGAGGTCTCAACGTACACAAGCCAGTATTACACTCATTTGCATTGCTTTTTTCCATTTAAATGTACCTAAAATCTCATCTTTTTCAGAAAATCTGTTTGAGACAGTGAGTGTGTATACATGCACTCAATAATCCGATCATAATCGGATTTCTGCAGTTATCCGATTATTCAAATGGTCATGTGAACGCCATACTCCGATCTCGAAATCTGGTCAAGAAATCAGATAAAGAGGCTGGATTTTAGCTCAGTAATCAGATTTCTCATTGCATGTAAACTCTTACTCTGATTTCTGTTGAATTTCTCAGTCTGCGCACGTGCGAAACAGACGGTGGATGTCGCTCACTGTTGGAGCAACGTTGAAACCAAACACGAAATAAAGGATTTAAATATTCTTCATCTTCTAGATGATGTGTGTTCGTATTTTCAGGTAAAGTGGCGGGATGTTTGAAAAAAAGTTTGTTTTACGATACGTTTACAAGTTACGTTACGAGTTTATTGGCTGGTTGCAAAGCAGAAATCTGATTACTGCCTGACTCATGTAGACCTGAAGTTTCCCATTATCTGATCACTCAAGTGCGTGTAAACTTGTTGATCAGATTACTGACACAACCTGATTTTCTGCAGTTATCAGATTATTAAGTGCATGTAAACGCACTCATTGTCTTACTTCAGGCTTTTATCTGTTTCTTCATCGTTCTCTCACACGGTCTTTGTCTTTCTCTCTTTGTCTCTCAGCCCTCTTTCTTTGTCGTGTACAACATGGTCACCACTGAGGTGATCGCGGTGTTTGAGAACACTTCGGACAAGCTGTTGGAGCTGTTTGAGAATTTCTGCGATCTTTTCCGGAACGCTACGCTCCATAGCGAGGCCGTGCAGTTCCCCTGCTCCGCGTCCAGCAATAACTTCGCCCGGCAGGTCCAGCGCAGGTAAGTCCACCTGTTAAAAAATACTTGCGTGTGTATCGAGTATATACCATCACCAGAACAAGAACAAAAGCTTGTTTTTACATTTTTTTTGCCTACTTTCAAAATACCAGCTGCCGTTTATACTGCATCAAAATATTATGATAAATGAACCCACAGAAATAGTGAAAAATGGCTTGGAATAAAATCTCTAAGTGACTATATATATATATATATATATATATATATTCAGCTGCAGTTCTCTAAGTTACTCAGTGCTTAAATAGGTTCTTCTTCTCAAGATGTTTTCTGGAAAGGTACTTTTACTCCATTATTTCACCACAGAAGCAGTACTTTTACTGGAGTATGGGTTTGAGATGCTCTCCATGTCTCTGTTTGGTGGTAAATTTCAGGAAGGGGTGGCCATGTGAAGAATGTGCAGCTAATTCGGTTTCAAACCAGGGGTGTCGCACTTAACCACTAAAAGGGTCGTATTAAAAAAGGCCATTTTTTTATTCTAAATATGCCAAAACTGCAACAGCAAAATATGCATTGGATACTTATTTACAAATAATTCTAAATAAGAATAAATTGTTTTAGGTAGTTTTATTAAAAACTGCCTGTTTGCTTGAACTGGACGCCAGACATCTCTTCTTTTTTGTGTAACCGCTGGCCCATATTGTTGTTGGGATAAGGGGGTCAGAATGCACACTATGTTGCAGTGCATGTTGGGAACTGTAGTGCAGCTCATGGAGAAACGGTCTAATAAGAATAGAACATTTAAATAATTTTGCGGGCCGAATAGGACGGTGTCACGGGCCTGAGTTGGCCCGCTGGCCTTCTGTTTGACACATGGAATTTAAGGAATTTAACTTTTACACTTCATGTCAAGGCCTTAGCAGCGTAGGGAATAAAATGTGCAGATGGTTAATAAAATATCCTTATATAAAGATGTATGAAGTCCTCCAGTGAATTGTTGGGGCTACATGACCCTCCAAACAGAGGTTTTCAGAGACTCCAAACAGAGAGTTATGAGGAAAAAAGAAAAACCAGCAATATGGCTGAACAAGAGACCAACGAAACCCACAAATGTGAGAATTTTCTCCGTTAAAAACTTGATAATCATTGTTTTATCTTAGTTTGATGTCGTTTCAGTGTATTATGGACTGTTTCTTCAAAACAAGCATAAAAAATTGCTAGTAGTAGCTGATGTCTCGGTAGCTAGCTAAATTTCCCGTTCCACCTTAAATAGTCCAGCAGTTCCGATGCCTGAAGCGCCAGAATGTAACTGCTGCACCATTTAACGTGGAACAGGAAAATTCGAACGAGAAGCTGGTGAATATCTGACTTCAGCTTCATATCACTGAAGAATTAGGGGTGGGTGATAATAAATAATTGCCCCTCTCTTTGAAGGCATATGATGCCCTAAATGTAACTAAAGCCCAGCAGTGAGGAGCTGAACTTTACCCTCCTCTGCTGTCACTGCAGACTGGCAGGGTCGCCTACAGAGCAGCGCTGGTAGCTGTTAATGAAGTGATGTTCTTTTTATTTGAGGGTCCCATTTCGTAGGGCAAGATCTCAACCACTACCCCTTGTAACTCAGTTCCAAGGGGTTATGGTGGCACTGGAAAACAAGGGGTAGGGGTAAAAAGAAGAAATGGGATTGGGCCAGATTGTTATAGAGCTTTTTAAGTGTGGTTTTCATGCATTCATTTACAGTCAAATTTTGTTCTTCTGTCGTTCAAACTCCTGTGTGTTCAGAAGACTATTTTAATGATTTCTCTCCCTCCACATTTCTGCAGGTTTAAGGACACTATAGTGAATGCTAAGTATGGTGGTCACACAGAGGCGGTCCGCAGGCTGCTGGGTCAGCTCCCCATTAGTGCGCAGTCATACAGCAGTAGCCCCTACTTGGATCTCTCACTCTTCAGCTACGATGACAAGTGGGTCTCTGTCATGGAAAGACCCAAAACATGTGGAGATCATCCCATACGGTGAGACTGGGCGGGGTCAGAAGCCGTCACTGGGAGATTTTTGATGAAAGCCCAGTAATGTGTGGCATTTAATATGTAGGTTTACTTACATAGCCTGGGGTAAACGGTCATAGTGCATGTTCACGTCAGTGTTATACCACAGCACTCACTCAATAATAGTAACAGCACATCGCACGACTGTGGCTATTAGCAGGTTTTGTTATTCCATTAGCGTGAAGTGGAACAGGACGGCTATTAGAGAGAGCTCTGGCTTCAGACCGTTCACTCAAAAATTGTTACCGTCAGACTGTAAAAGTACACACACTGCAGATTCATACCGGATTAAAATCACTCACAATTATTACCGTCAGACTGTAAAACTACACACACTGCAGATTCATACCGGATTAAAATCACTCCACAATTATTACCGTCAGACTGTAAAACTACACACACTGCAGATTCATACTGGATTAAAATCACTCCACAATTATTACAGTCAGACTGTAAAACTACACACTGCAGATTCATACTGGATTAAAATCACTCACAATTATTACTGTCAGACTGTAAAACTACACACTGCAGATTCATACTGGATTAAAATCACTCCACAATTATTACAGTCAGACTGTAAAACTACACACACTGCAGATTCGATTCATACTGGATTAAAATCACTCTACAATTATTACCGTCAGACTGTAAAACTACACACTGCAGATTCATACTGGATTAAAATCACTCCACAATTATTACAGTCAGACTGTAAAACTACACACACTGCAGATTCATACTGGATTAAAATCACTCCACAATTATTACCGTCAGACTGTAAAACTACACACTGCAGATTCATACTGGATTAAAATCGCTCCACAATTATTACAGTCAGACTGTAAAACTACACACACTGCAGATTCATACTGGATTAAAATCACTCCACAATTATTACCGTCAGACTGTAAAACTACACACACTGCAGATTCATACTGGATTAAAATCGCTCCACAATTATTACAGTCAGACTGTAAAACTACACACACTGCAGATTCATACTGGATTAAAATCACTCCACAATTATTACCGTCAGACTGTAAAACTACACACTGCAGATTCATACTGGATTAATCCACAATCCTGTCTGTAGTTCAGTTTTGTTAACATGATATTTGATGATAAAATCAAGCCCTGGCAGTGATTGATATCGAAGTCTGCTGTACCAGTACATGCCATTTCTCACCTTACCTCAAATGTGTTCAGTCAGCCAGAACATGTTTGGAGTTTAATCTTTACTTCTTTAGTTTTATCCTGGAGCTACAAGGCTGAAGTAGATAGCAAGTAATGGAGGCTTATATTCCACCGTTTATCATGGTGCTAACTGTGTATCTTAATCATCACTCACTTTTCTCAACCTGCGCTGAGTTGTTAATAGTCTTGTGTGGTTTCTGACACTGTATGCCACCGTTGTCTAAAATATTAGGAGGAAAATGATTGAAATGGTTTTAAATTAGATTTTTCGACAGATTTTACTTTTAATGCGTAGTGATTCACACAAAGGCCCAATCCCATTTCTTATTTTTACCCCTACCCCTTGTTTTTGAGTGTCACCTTGCTCCTTTGAACTGAGCTAAGAGGGGTAGTGGTTAAAGTCTTCCCTCTGAAATGGGACCCTCAAATAAAAAGAACATGACTTCATTAACAGCTACCAGCGCTGCTCTGTAGGTGACCCTGCCAGTCTGCAGTGACAGCAGAGGAGGGTAAAGTTCAGCTCCTCACTGCTGGGCTTTAGTTACATTTAGGGATCATATGACTTCAAAGAGGAGGGCATTTATTTATTATCACTCACACTTAATTTTTCAGTGATTTGAAGCTGAAGTCAGATATTTGCTAGTTTCTTGTTTGAGTTTTCCCGTTCCACCTTAAATGGTGCAGCAGTTCTGACCTGAGGTGCCAAAATATAACTACTGCACCTTTTAAGGTGGAACGGGAAATTTAGCTAGCTACCGAGACATCAGCAAACTACTAGCAATTTTTTACGCTTGTTTTGAAGAAACAGTCCATAATACATTGAAACGACATTAAAGTCAGATAAAACAATGATAATCATAAGTTTTTTAACAGAGAAACATTTGTGGGTTTCTTTGGTCTCTTGTTCAGCCATATTGCTGGTTTTTCTTTTTTCCCTCATAACACTGGAGTGTCTCTGAAAATCCTCAGTTTGGAGGGTCATGTGGCCCTAACACTTCACCCTACCCCTCTATCTCAACAACAATCGGGACACGCTACCCCTAGACGTGAGCACGCAAAATGGAGGGGTAGGGCAAAGTGGTAGGGGCCGAGGGGTGAAATGGGACTGGGCCTAATTCTCACGTGTGGATTTACAAAGATATTCATGCGTTTAAGGATAACATTCTCTCTCTCTCTCTCTCTCTCTCTCTCTCTCCCTCTCCTCTCTCTCTCTCTCTCTCTCTCCCCCTCTCCCTCTCTCTCTCTCTCTCTCTGCAGGTTTTATGCAAGGGATTCTGGTTTGCTGAAGTTTAAAATTCAGGCTGGCCTGCTGGGCAGACCGATTAACCACACCGTCCGGAGACTGGTCGCCTTTACCTTTCACCCTTTCGAGCCTTTTGCCATTTCTGTACAGCGCACGAACGCTGAGTATGTTGTCAACTTCCATATGCGCCACGGGTGTGTGTGAACAGACTACGGACCGTTTCTGAATGAACTGAGTGTCTGCTTTTTCAACGCTTTTTTTTTTTTTGCTTCAATCCTCAAGCTTTTTGTTTTCACAGTGGAAAAGAACAGGCTGTTCTGAACTGTGATAATTTCTTCATAGCCAGGAGAGATTGGAGCGGTGCTTGCTGGATTTTAAAATGACAGCAGTGACGTCTGTGAGGGACGCATGTGTGCTGTTTTTTTATGATTAATATCCCTTTTTTATATTAAAGCGTTATTTATTGTAGATACGATGTATTATGTTTCACTCTTTTACGGATCGTTTTATAGGAAATAAAAGCTGCTTTGGAGCGTTTAGGCCTTCTGATCTCACCAATTTCACATGCTGCAGTTTTTTATTTTTTATTTTTTTATTTCAACGTTAAGAGTGTTCATTTTCAGTGTTTATGTTCATTCACTTTGCAGCCTGGATGCTAAATTAAGGCTGAACTTTCTCCAGAATCACATTCGTCAGTTTTCTTTTGAAATGTTGCCTGGCAGGACAAGAAATTCGTACTTTGCAGTCACGAAATGCAATGCAATTTTTGAAATTGCTGCACCAGTACAGGGTCCGCGAATGCCCCCTTTTAGCTGAACCCATCCCCCCCGCACCCCCGCACCCCCGTTCAAAAAGCCTAATGAAATAAACTCCGATACAATCCATTACCAGCCCGGCACCCACATAGTGGACCAGCATTAACCAAAAATGGAGGAGGTATCATAGCACTTACCATCCGTGTCACCGTCGCTAATGTCACAATAATAACACAGACTAATTGTGAAACGGATTCATTACACCTGGCTTCACTAAATGATGCCGAATCCTCTTGAGAATAGGCCGTGCTGATGATGCCGGTGCAGAGGTTGAAGAAAATGCATCTATTTTAGCTCCCACTGCTCAGTGGAAGACCATACAGGCTTCGTTCCCCCCATTTATTTTTGTCAGGGTAAAAAAAATAGGAATCAAATAAAATGAACACCCAGAGCTAAACACACATTTTGGGGTTGTTATGCTCCCTGAGAAAAAGAAAAGGGTAAACAGAAGAAAAAAGTCAAATCTCCCCTCAGTCTAAAAGCTTCTTTTGCTTGAACTTCTGCGCATTTTTCCCTTTTTCTTTCTTTTTTTTTCGAGTAGACCCCTAAGTGCAACTACTGTAAACGTAATCATTTTTTTTCTCAAGGCTTTATGAATACGAATCTCTGATATCCCGCTAGTTACTGACAAAAATTTCCTCCGTCCTGCGAGATGGCCGCATTCTTGCGAGCGCTCCAGGCGCAGGCTGTGAATGCTTTTAGCCGGCGCTCCGCGTTGGGAAAGGACACTGATCCTAGGGTTCAGTGTGGGCGGCTGTGGGTGGGAGGCGCCTGGGTTTCGTGGGGCTTCTCTCTCATTTAATTCAGCCGTAATGGTTCCGTCGCGGGCATGGAACAAAAAAAAAAATTCTACCGGGGTTATAATTTTACAGCACAATCAGTTCGGTTTTGCACTACAGGGCAAAGAGAGGGAGAGGGAGAGCGAGCGAGAGAGTGGTGGGGGGGGGAGAGAGCTCTGAAATATGTGGAGCACTTGATTGAAAAGCAAATAGAATAAAGGACGGTGAACTGTGATTGCATTATTCACCTCTTTCCCCTGTTCTCATTCTTCCTTTCATTGTATAAAAGGTGTATTTACGTGACCTGTCTTTATCACAGAAAGCACAGGTAATGGTTAATTAATAGGGCTAGAATAAAGAAGAGGGTGAAAAAAAACATTTATAACCAAGGACTTCACTTTTTTGTGTCAGATTTGTTACACAATGCTCCCCCCCCCCTCTCTTTCTCTCTCAAGGTTAAATGAGTCTCATTGTTGTGGCGGGCTGTGTAATCAGTGTCACTGCTGTCTTTATTAGTCTCACAACACTGTGCCTTTGAGGGTGTTATGCAATACAGGCCGTCCATTATATGAGCGCTGTTTGTAGAACACAGGATATTACCTTATTTCTGCGCGTCAGCGGCCTCGAATCAATAAGCCCCGGACGAGGATGAGGAGGAAGCCCTGAGGGGGGAAAGAGAGTGCGCTTTTGTGCCGAATTGAACGCGTTTTTCCTCCCCTGTAGTCACCCAGGCACAGAGTGGCAGGTCTGGAGGCTCTAAAGGTCATCTTGATCTGCCTACTGAGGTGCAAATCCCTTTCCAGTGATGGAGCTTGGAGCCTAATTACGACCCGCCGCACGAGCACTTCAGGAGAGAGAGAGAGTGAGAGTGAAAGAGAGAGAGAGTGTCGCTGGAGGTACTTGGGGTCAATATTGTTTTCAAAACTAGACTCAAGATGCCCCTCAAGATTTGTTAATGTTCCAGCACGTGATCTTAGATCTGCAGATGCTGGCCTAATATGAAATGCAGAAAGCCTGGAGAACCTCAGTTCCACCTTTTATTAGGCTTGGGGCTTTAGAGAAACATTCGAAAAACATTTATTTTAGCTTTTAATTACAAACCCATTTCCAAAAAAGTTGACATGCTGTGCAAAATGTACATAATAACAAAATGCAATGATGTGCAAATCATTTAAACCATTATATTTCATTGGAAATAGTACTAGGACATCAAATGAAATGTTGAAACAGAGAAATTTCATTGTTTTTGGAAAAATTTAGGCCCATTTTGAATTTGATGCCAGCACTATGTAAGCGTTTGGGAACTGAGGAGACACTGCTGTAGTTTTGAAAGTGATACGTTTTCCCATTGTTACTTGATATAGGATTTCTGCTGCTCATCAGTTCAGGGTCTCCTTTGTCGTATTTTTCATTTAATAATGCGCCAAATGTTTTCAGTGGTGACAGGAAGGCAGGCAGGCCAGTTTAGCGTCTGGACTCTTTTAATATGGAGCCATGCTGTTGTAATACATGCAGAATGTGGTTTGACATTGTCTTGCTGAAATAATCAAGGCCTTCCCTGAAAAAGACGTCGTCTGGATGGCAGCATATGTTGCCAAAACATGTATGTATCATTCAGCATTAATGGTGCCTTCACAGATGTGCATGTCACCCATGCCATGTGCACTAATGCCCCCCTATACCATCATTAATACTGGATTTTGAACTGTGCACTGATAACAAGCTGAGTGGTCTTTAGCCCGGAGGACACAGTGTCCAGGATTTCCAAAAAGAATTTCAAATGTTGATTCGTCAGACCACAGGACACTTTTCCACTTCCCCTCAGTCTGTTTTAAATGAGCTCAGGCCTAGAGAAGGTGGCAGCATTTCTGGATCCTGTTTATAGATGGTTTCTCCTTTGCGTTTTAGAGTTTTAACTTGCATTTGTGGATGCAGTGATGAACTGTTTTCACAGACAGTGGTTTTCAGAAGTGTTTCTGAGCCCATACAGTGATTTCCACTACAGAATCATGTCTGGTTTTAATGCAGTGCTGTCTGAGGGCCCAAAGATCACGACCAGCAAATACTGGTTTTTGGCTTTGTCCCTTACATACAGAGATTTCTCCAGATTCTCTGAATCTTTTAATGATATTATGTACCGTAGATGATGAAAAGAAAAAGTTCTTTGCTATTTTATGTTGAGAAACTTTATTCTTGAATTGTTGCACTATTTGATCGTGCAGTCTTTCACAGAGTGGTGAACCCCTCCTCATCGTTACTTCTGAAAGACTCCGCCTCTCTGAGATGCTCTTTTATACTCAGTCATGTTACTGACCTGTTGCCAATCAACCACCATGTGTTTTTTTAGCATTACACAACTTTACCAGCCTTTTTTCGCCCCCATCCCAAATTTTGAGACATTTTGTTGGCATCAAATTCAAAATAGGCAAATATTTTTTCAAAAAAACAATACAGTTTCTCAGTTTCAACATTTGATACATTGTTACTATTTTCAATAAAATATAGGGTTTACATGATTTGCACATCATTGCATCTTGTTTTTATTTACATTTTGCACAGCGTCCCAACTTTTTTTGTAAATGGGGTTGCAAATTTCTACTATTCTGTATTCATCCTGAATATGATTTAACCCATTAAACTGCATGGCTGTGTTTGTGGGCCCATACTTCCTTACAAAACTACAGCACTGTGCAAAAGTCAGAGAGCACCTTTTTTGTTTTTTACATGTCTACTCAAAATAGGCATTAAGTACTCAGGTTAGTCGTTTTTCAGTGTCACGACAAAACAAATTCAACAGAAAATTACACAAAAGCCTCAAGAACTAAATATATCATTTTTTCAGTAAAAGTGTTGCAGGGATATTTTTCCACACCTATGCAGTTCAGTCTTAGAAGTTGGTTGCATTTTCTGCTTCTCACAATCAAAGTAATCCCAAACACCTTCTCATGGATATTGATAGGAAATGAAATCGATGATGATCTTTAGCTTTTTGCACAGTACTGAATAAACCTTTATTAGCTGCATAGTAGTTACTAAATAACAGTTTTACTAAATAATAAATATTGTTGTAATAATAATAATCCTGCAGTTTAAGCGGTCAGGTGTTTGTTTTATTGTGTGACTGGGCTAATGTTAGCATGGTCATATTCAACCTGCCGAATGTTAACCTGCATGGATAGCATGCTCCTCCATCGGTTAGCTAACGTAACAGAGTCAGCAGTTAGTGCTCTCCTCCAAGCCTGTTCACCCGTCCACTGAAGTTGTGTTAGCGGCAGTTTGAAAAGATGTGGTGGCGCTAGAGAATTTCATGTGATGAGAATTGCCACTTAGTAATGCCTTCTGGATTTGTCTGATGCTAGAGGGCGCTCTAGAGCAAGTCCAAAAAACAGAGCTTTTGTGCAGAACCATAGTTTGTAATCATTTTTATACAGTACTGCTACTGAGTGCCAAATGGTTGGCATTACCGTTAACACTCTATAGCAATAATGCCAACCATTCAGCAGTAATGCTAGCATCCAGTTAGCCAAATCCTTTTTCCTTAGAAAAACAGAAAGATACTATTTTTTTTAATTAATTTATTTAGTTTTAAATTTCAAAATGAAATACATTGTTCTACTTTCCAAAGACTTTCCAGCATAAATGGCTAGAAATATGTTTATGAAGAAGCGTGTAAGAAGCATGTAGCACTGGTGCTATAAAACTAGCACTTTAGCACTCAGATTAAAACATAAAGTGCTTCTAAAAGTATAAATCTCAATAAGTGGAAGGAATTGTCATTTTAATTGACAAAACAGAAGCAGAGCATAAAAGATTTTTATGTTAATTTTGTGAAACATATAGAAAGTTCATTAACTCTTCCCCACCAGAGGGCGGTATTAGCCCTCAAGCAGTGTTTTTATGCTTCTTTGAGTGCGAGGAAACCCACACCAGCAGTGATGCATGTGTTGTTGGAATATTAAATTCCAAACAGGAGAGGAACTACTTTATTACCTAGAGGTAAGACTCACTGTGATTTACTGTGTTATTTTTAATGTAATCAGCTTAATTGTTATTAAAAGCAGGCTGAAGATAGTAAAGGCAGTAGTGAACAGCAGGGGGCGCTTCAGCTTCTGAATCCAGAGAAATCTTTTGGAAGGACTTATTTTTTTTTCAGCTGGCAAACTGTGAAATCCCAAATCATTGTTAGCTTTATTTATGACATTTCAGGCCCAAAATAAACAACTTACATGTATTTTATACACTGTGGGGCCCTTTGTTTACAAACTGCTGGATTTGTTCTGTAGTGTAAGTATTACCTTAATGTCCATGCTACGCAGATGACCTGGGCTGCTGGGTGTTGTTCAATATTGCTCGCACCACGTAGTTAGAAAGCTGACAGATAATTGCATGAGCATTTGGACTCGGCAAAATATTATAGGCCCTTCTCCACAATAAATGGAAGTGCGGAAACGCTGGTTAAAACAAGTTGCGCTATTGCCTTACGAACAGTTATTAATCTCAGAAATACAGGTGTTCGTATCACTTCAGTTCACCACAGAAAGGTGAGTCACTTTATCATTGTTGTAGTTGCCAAGATTGAATTTCGGGGATGAGTCCAGAACTGTTGGAGAACGAAACACACAACAATGTGTTTCCAATCTAAATAAAGGATATAAATGCTTTGTGGAAAAACTCCTCCACAGCTATCGGAGCACAGTAACGTCAGCTAACGGCTACAGAGTGATAAATTGCTGGATGGTGATAATAACTATAACCAAGATTACCCATGTTGCAGCTCACGACAATAAACTAGGTGGCAAAAAGCTAAACGTGCACACATGCCAGCAGGGGGCGCACCAGGTCGTCATGGTCCGTAGCACCACTGTAACTGTTTCACACAAACACCGACCCCAGTGAACGAACATCTACTCCTCATCGGGCTCTCGCTCTCTCAGATACCGACAGCTTTTGAGGGAGAAAATGAAAACTGTTCCTCTGAAAGCGGCTGAAGCAGCAACTTTAAAGCACAAACTGCACGATACAGAGGTTCTTTTACTCCGTATGACAAAGTTTATTCCTTTGTTAACTGCACAAACTCATTTTAAGGTTGTTTTGCTTCAAACTCGAACACTTGAGTGACCTGTACACGCTCTACTCATCATCGTTGTTGTTGTTATTGCTTTAGCAGAAGCAGCGTCACCTGCAACGAGAACTACCAGCAGAAAAAATGCGGAAATATGAAAAGGGCCTGTTGAAAGGTGCTAACCTTCCTCATCCTAGCGTGGTAGCACTGTGTGATAAGGGGAGGTAGCTAATGCGTGGGAATTGATCATGATGAAATTGGGAGTAAAAATTCCAAAATAAACACCAAAACAAAAACAACAAGGAAAGAGTTGTGGCATCTGGATTAAACAGCGTAGAAGGCTCATGTGCTCCAAGGTACGTGGTCAAGTACCGGGAGATTCACTCGAAAGAGGCCCCGAATATTCTGTAATAACTCTCGCTCGGACGAAGCAATCTGAACGGAACAACGTGCAATCTTCTCATCAGGATGGTGGTGTACAGTATTGAGCAGCACGTCTTCATGGTGCAAACCTATAGGGTCACCAGTTCGTTTAAGCAATGTCAGAGTGAATTTAGGGAAGAAATATGGTGTTCGTGACGTACCCTCAAACAGTGTTATTCAGAAGATGGTACGAACACTGGCAACGACTGGATCATACATGATGTGTATGTATGATGGATCATACAGGACACAATCGATGATGTGCAGCAGGAGACTGGGAGGTCTTACTCAACATGTCAGAGAGATGCAAAAAGGGCAATGTTGCATGGGGAACGTCGAAATGTGTCTGGCAGAAAACGGAGATCACTTCCAGCATTGCATGTAATGCAATCGATTACACACACGTCAAGGTATGTGGCATATTTTTTGGTTCAGATTGCTTCATCCTAACGGGAGTTACAGCAGAATATTCAGGGCCTCTTTCGAGCGAATCTCCCTGTAGCTAACTTTAACATTGTGAATATGAATGTGCGGCCTACTTCTGAATATCCAAGAGCCCATACAGTCACACATTTCCCTTCCCTGCAGTCCAGCTGCTCTTTTATTTCCATCCTATTTACATGAATTGCTAGACTTAACCGGAAGAGAATTTCATGAGATTTTATTTAATTAAGTAATAAAAACAACTATTTAGCCACATCAATTTGAAACATTTCTTCGAATTTGTGCTCAGGGAAGCTCACTTTTTTGATGGGTTAATTTCAGCACGTTTTCAGTCAAATAAACTCATTTTTGAGTGCTTTTGTTCTCTGTTTCCCTGTCTTGACACTGAATTTGCTTCAAAACTATACTGATGAGTCCAAAAATACTCCATCATGTTCTGTTCTCCAGTCTGAAGGAGCTCTGCGTGCGTCACTAATGTGTTCTCCGAGGCCTGTTTTCAATCACTCTATCCTAAGCTCACAAAGTGGCTGCTTTCATATGTTCATAAAGTTTGAATGTACATTGTAATAATTATAATAGTACTAATAATTGGGCACTTTCTTCCTTCTTCCTGTTAATTAGCTCTCCAAACTTCGCCCCTTAACGGCGCCTCACCGCTCGATCCGGCGGCACACTGGAAAGCAGAACGGTGACACGTTTCAGGAGAAAGAGACCTGATCTAGTTTTTATCCGAGGGGCTAATTAGGTGTCCAGCTGCTTGTCAGTGGGTCAGCGCTGCTCTCACGTCCAATCAGGCCGGGTGAGTAAAGCCGAGGGCCGCGTGTGATATCCTCTCTCAGGTTAACCTGTGAGGTAGGCTGCAGGTGTTGCAGGATTAACTGTCCAGCCTGCCTCTGGTTACACAAGCTAATTGAACACATTCAAACAGGCTGTGGACACCTGGGGGACTCCACTGCCCACCAGAGTGGGAGGGCTCAGGAGGTAGCCGTGTCTCTGCGTGTGTGTGCGCTGGAGAGAACAGAGGGATTGACTGATAAGGTCACCAGAAAAGATGTGTAATTTAATTATTCTAATGTGAATTTTTACTTCTCAGGCTTGAGGAACCGGACGTCTCACCACCCTTCAAGAAAATAGAATATAAAGTGATTTAATTGGCAAAGTAATACACTGATAATATACAGTGGCTGTCCAAAAAAAGTATTTTTGTTTTTTTTATTTGAGCAGAGCAGCTGTCCTTTACATTGTGTCAAAATTTCATAATAGGTGCAACAATAGAAAGGCTCCAAAATTACATGGGAAAAAAAATCTCATTACATTGACAACAGTACAGAACGTTTTTCACCTACCATTTTGGAGATTTACCTTTTTTTTTGCACAGCGAGGATATATTAATTTATATTATCTATTAGTATCAATTAGATTTTGTTCTGACACAACAAAATTTAGTTGTGTTTACAAAGAAATTGAAAAGATTAAAATACTAGTTAGCAATTAATAAATTGTTCATGTATCTGGAGGGATGTCCAAACTTTTGCACATGCTAAAATTACAGTTTTCTTAATTAATTAAATATAAAGTAACTCAAAAAAGTGCAGTAGCATTTGCAGTGTTTACTTCATTTCATCTCAGAGATCAACAAAACGTGTAAGTTGGACAAGGGTGCCCAAACTTTTGCATACAGCTTTGTCTATATACTTTATATACCATTTATGTTATGCTATTTAGTTATTTACCAATCTGAAGTTCTGGAAGGGCGTCCAAACTTTTGCACATGCCACAATTACGTATTTTTTAACATTTATTTATATATATTTTTTTCATTTTTAAGGTAATTATAAATAAAATAACTGTGTTAACATTTACAGCTTTCTCTCTGTATCTATCTATCTATCTATCTATCTATCTATCTATCTATCTATCTATCTATCTATCTCTATGTGTGTGTGGGTGTATATATATATGTATATATCCTTGTGTTTTCACCCATCAGTATTCTTTCTCTGCAATACCCAGCATGCATTATGCAAATACATCATACATGCACTGAGAATCCCCCCCCACGACTATAAATAAATCCTGACTACTAGCCACTCGTATAAAGGCATATAAATACAGGTGTGATATTCAGCTTCCTCGCCCAAAAGCTCTCGGAGTTTTTCAAAATGCCTTCCCATCTTCAAGTTACATCATCAGAAGGGGGGGTTTCCAAGTCAAACAGTGAGATCTCGCTTTAGAGGAGCTGTAGCTCCGCTGTAGGTTGCGAATATGCATGTTTACAACAGGTGTAGAGATGTTTACGTTAACTTCACATTTTCAGTTACATTTATGTTGGCCAGACTTCCCCCCAGATTTCCTCCAACCAGCAGACGGGTCACTGGTTGAAATATGATTGGGAAAGCTGGTAGCACCCAACACGGCGTCTGTTTACGAGGAAAGGAAAATGAGCCAATCAGCTTGCTGTGTGAGCCTGAAGCGGAAAAAGCCCCCCGTTGTTGTGTAGATCTAGTAGTGAGAAGAAGCTGAAAATCACACTTTTTGCGCATTATTTGAGCCAAACACTTATCTTATCTGTCTCCATGACGACTTCAGTACAGAGTGAATTCAGGACAGTAGCTATTACAGAATAACAGTTCCTAACTTCATAATCTCATCATGAACTCCAGATAAGAAAACAGCATCACACAAACATCCTAACTAGACTGAACCTCCTAAATCCTGTCCTAACTTTAGGATGAACCCCAACAGGGTCCTCACTTCTGTTTAAGGTCCGTTTCTATGGTTTTTAGGCAGCTGTGTCAGCAGCATAGTTCACTACCAGCATAATGAGCTCCATTTATTTCTACTGTAAAACGCTGCTTTCACTGTGAGATGATTTTCTTTTCTAACTCTGCGTTTTAAAGATCTCAGACGCTGCAGACTCGATCTCCACCGCCCCTCTGATCACCTTCGTGTGTTAATGTTGATGATGAAATATTACAGTGATGGTGGTGAATAATGAGGAGACGGAGCTGAACGTGTGTCTGTTTATTAGGAGGAGTAACGTTAGCGCGCTCGGCTAAAGCGTTTGGGAAATGGAGACTGAAACTGGGGGGCGCTCTCACAGAATTCACTACTTACAGTTTATCAAACTTTTGTTTTGACCTTTTTACATCAGTAACAGCAGCTGCCTGGCTAACTAACCTAAATTTTCAATGTTATTTTGATTTCCTAACTGGAGATAAGATGCTGTAGGATCAGATAAATTTCTTAACTTAAGATTTGCTTCTATAACAAGAATTTTTGAAAAATCTTATCTTGACATGTCAGATCTTAAGACTAAAGATAGGAAGTTTATATAATACAGCTGCTCGTCTTGTATAACTGGAAATAACTGCCCGGCGGCGTTACAGATATGTTCGCCCTGGTGGACAGTCTTATAAGGACTTTAATGTGAGTCACAGAAATCACTCCTATATTATTTTAATCTCTCTTGTTGTGGCTGTAATATAGCACAATTTTGAAAGATATAATCAGTTTATAGTGAGAGTTCGCCAGGCTAAAGTACAGCCACCACACGGTGGGGTTAATTTAACACACTGTCCCAATACGTAATACCTATAAACATTCAGACATTTTTTTTTGGAGGTTTTATGCACAGATACATCAAAAATGTGCTATAGGTGTCATATAAATAAAATATTTTTCAGTTTCGTTGTATTAATATTTGCTTTTCTGCTTTATGGTTACATAATAAATTTGCCATTATCGACACAGCTTCTTTTACCAATCCTATTTATTATGAATGCAAATATTCATAATGAATATGATTGCAAATATTTTAAAATTCTAAGGCTGGAAAGCTGAATGAAGCATGTTTTGCATCGATTTATCCGATTTTTCGTTACTGTTACAACTTGCTCAGCGTGTTACGTTTAACCCTGCCTCTGCTGTGACCTTTCCACTCGTGACACTTTCGTCTGATTGGCTCGTGAACGTTAGGAGCTCAAAACAAAGTTTACATTGTCATTTGTAGCAGAGATGTGTGGGTTGCTTACATAACAAAATTATGATTCTTACTCAAGTACTTTTAAATAAATTAGCAAAAAACAAAATATGTTGAGAGCCCAGCTCTAACCTACGTGTTATGTTGACCCAGCGTTTGTTCAGTGTGGTGATTTTTATTTAAATGAATGACTTCATATTTGCTTTTTATCATTCGTCAATCCCTCGAGATCGTCTCCTTCACAAGGCGACAGAAGAAGGATGTTGATTTCATTGAATGTGGTTGGAACTGAAGTTAATTCAGCCTGTAAATAGCGAGTTTATCACCATGTAATGATAAAGCAAATACAAACACGCTAAAGCCTCTTTGCTACTGAATACAGTCTTATGCAAAAGTTTGGGCACCCCTGGTCAACTCCACGCTTTTGTTGCAAATAAGTGAACCCATCCCCTGCAGGGAGCAGGTTTAAATATGGTGCATTTCTGCTAATTGTAGTGCATAATATCTGTTTTTTTGCTGAATGTAACATAAAATGCAGCGTAACTTTTATGATTCTATGGTTTATTTATTTATTTGGTGTGTTAAATTCAGCAAATAAACAGTGTGTTCTCTGTAGAGGGCGTGCTCACTTATTCACACTTCGATGGGGGGTGCCCAGACTGTTGTTGTAATTAAATTTTAATTGTTCTTTCCGGTATCAGGTATTAAAAGAAGGTCTGCCGTTCAGTTGGCACTCCATAAAAATGGGACTCCGTAATATCCGCCATAGAGAGGAAGAGAGTCTTCATAATGATCCTCGCTCGACCGTCTAGTGAAGGTCAGCTGTGCTGAGGCGGTTCAGAGAGAGCAGCGTCTGTATAAAAGACGCTCCTGTTGTTTGTGTGTTTGTTTCCTCTCTCCAACCAAAAAACAGCTTCATATGAGATGAAATAAGTAATATTGATTTTTCTCTCTGTTGTTGATGGTGTTTAAATGCGCCGGACGATCTTCTCTCCTTCGGCCCTTGTGCTCACTGCTCTACCACTTTTGTGCTGCTTCATCTATTTTGGTCCTTTTGATGAGCGGCTTCAGACAAACAGGAAGACGAGCTCCACTGTCCTCATCATTTAGTCTATAAAGATCCTATGAAGCTCGTTGGAGAACCTGAAATAAAACTTGAAATAAATTGGAGAAGCTGAAATAAAACATAACTGCTCAGCGGGGACCGCGTTCGATTTTGGGACCACTCCGTCTTTGGTATCAGAACGAAATAGCATTCACAAACACAAACAAACAAACAAGTAACAATAAATATTGAACTGTCTTTTGTATCAGAATGAAATATCATTCATAAATTAATGTATGAATAGATAAATAGACAGATAAACAACCAAACAAACCAGTCAGCCAATCAAAAGTAAAACTTTTGTTTCAGGATGAAATTTCGTAAACAGACAAACAAATAAAGGGAAAAATTCTATCAGCTTCAAATATTTGATTGTCTTTTGTGTCAGAACGAAATAGCATCCACAAACAAACAAACAAGCAAGCAAATAAATGAATAGAAATTAAATAAGCAAGTAAATAAATAAGGTAAAACGATATCAGCAACAAATATTTTGTCTTTTATATTAAAGAAGAAGAAATGATATAGAAGAAATAGCATCCATAAACAAACAAATAAACAAATAAATGAAAAGGTAAAACGATATCAACAACAAATATTTTGTCTTTTATAATAAAGTCGCTTTCATAAACAGACAACCAAATATATAAATAAAGAAAATCATATCAACAATAAATATTGAAGTGTCTTTTGTCTCAGAATGAAATTTCATAAACAAATAAATAAATAAAGGGAAAAATTCTATCAACTTCAAATATTTGATTGCTTTTTGTATCAGAACAAAAAAACAAGCAAGCAAACAAATAAATAAATAGGTAAACTTATATCACAACAACAGATATTTTGTCTTTTATATCAAACTAAAGTCTAATTTATAAACAGACAACCAAATAAATAATAAAGGAAAAATATATAAGCAATAAATATTGAACTCTTTTGTATCAGAATGAAATATCATTCATAAATGAATATATAAATAGACAGATAAACAAACCAATCAGCCAATCAAAAGTGAACCTGTTTTGTTTCAGAAGACAAATAAATAAATAAATAAATAAATAAATATTACTATAATAATAATAATAAACTGTTTTTTGTATCAGAATGAAATATCATTCATAAATGAGTATATAAATAGATAAATAGACAGATAAACAACCAACCAAACAAAAATCTATTAACTTCAAATATTTGATTGCTGTTTGTATCAGAATGAAGTCACAAATTCATTCAACAATGAATGACAATGTAAAAATGATGTCTACCACAAAATCTAACCAAAATTGAATTTAAAAATATGAACAAAACCCCCAAAATACGCATAGAAATTATTCCTGCACTCATTTATCATTTACTGCAGGTTAAAGTACAGCAGACATTAGACTGTAATCCTGCTGTTACATTCAGCTGTAATAGAGACGAACACAAACAGAACAATGAAACAGAACAAATCAAATCAAACCCCTCAGTGTTAATAAACATAACCGTGATTAAACGACTTGTGTGTTAAAGCAGCCCAGCAGATTTCAGATCAATAAGAGTGATTAATCAATGTTTATGATCATACAGAAGGCCTGAATGCAGCCTGTGTATGTGAAGTGTGGTGGAGGGGGGGGACGGGGGTGGCGGCGGTGGGCTCGTGTTGCTGGCCTGACCCTGGTTTCCATGGTTACCATGTGTACTTTGTTATAGCCGCTGTCTGCCTGGTAACCCAGTTCTTGCTAATTGCTGTTGTCTTGGCAACGCGGAGCCCGATGTAATCCTGGGAAACGGGTAACAATCTGCAACAAAATCTGCGTATTCATGGGCTCCGAATCCTGCGCCTTGCCTCCGGCGTCTGGGCCGGCAGACGGCAGCTGCATTTTCAGCATTGTTTTCGCGGGTTAAAAGGAGGTGAGGCGGCGTGTTTGACCCCGCAGGTTCACTCTAATTTTAGCAGGGCACCTGAACTGCAGGCTGCCTGACACCTGTTAGATGTTTAATATGAAGCGGAAAGGGCCTGGCCCGCCGCTCGGCTGTTTGCTCTGCTGTAATGGGCACTGATTTCCACTGCAGCGAGGAGCTGCTGCTGTTATTAGGGCTGATCAGTCCGGTCCGGTCTAAGTTTAGGCCGCCGAAGACACCTAATTCGATTCTGGAGCTGTTCAGCCTTTAGCCTGTCTGAATGAAATATCAACAAATTATGTTTTGGTCTCTCCGGGCACCGAGCTCCAATCATTTCTCTTTGTCAGAAGACATTGCTGTGCAAGTCGGAGACCTTCGTTTATTTATTTTCCAGTCAAGAAGACCATTAAGTTCACGCTAATCATTTTTCAGGAGATGTTTCTGAGGAAATTAGATGTAAAATAATGCAAAGGAAATCTGGAGTTCAAAATGGAGAAGCTACAGAGAAAATGGGGCTCCTAACAACCACCTGGAAGAGCTGGTAGACCCCAAAACTGCCCCCATCAGATAAACAGCACTTAAAGCTTTCATCTCTGAGAGAGAGGAGAAAATCAAGCTGCTTCAGATCTGAAAACATCCACAGGTGTTTCTGTCCATCCTTCCACTGTGAGAAGACGACTCAGCGCTGTGGGTCTGAAAGGATGTGTAGCTGATCAAGAAGAACCGCACTGAGAAAAGGAGACGGACACATCAAACAAAGAAGCTGAACAATGGACTGACCACCCCAGAGTCCAGACCTCAACACCACTAAATGGGTTTGATTACTTCAGAAAATGATCAACCAGCTTCTAAGACTGAACTTTGGAGGTGTGTCTGCAGATTCTTTGAGGAACTGAAAGTGAGTCTCCAGAAAAGAATGGAAGCTGGAATAAAGGTAAAGACTGACTCACTGACTGAACACAGCTAAAAGTAGATTTAGCTGTTGAGGCTTCTGTCATTTTATATACACACAGATTTAAGAACAATATTTATTTGTAACAAGATTTATTTTTTATTTCAATTGTTGCACTTCCAAAAAAATGATATATGTTTGTTCATATGTTGAATAAAAGATCAAAAGTTTAAGCAATAAAGAATGTTTTTTACAGCCTGTTTTGCCAATATTCGGTGGAGGGCACTGAGTATGGATGAAGTGGACTCTGCACTCTTACTCTGAGATGCTCTGTGCTTACAGTACACATCATGGATAAGCATTGCCTTATTATAGAAAAAACATCTGTGGCCATTTGTTATTGTTTTGCAAACATATTTTGCTTATTTGTTTTCCAATTTAGTCACAGCTGCATTTCAGCATTTTTCGTGAGGGCTTCACAAGAAGCTTCCTGCAAAAACTAATGACCAATGTCACATTTAATGACTAACCTGGTCAAGTGTCTCATCATCCTCGGAGGAGAGGGCCGAGTGTCCAGATCCGCCGTGTGACCTTGAGGGCCACGCAGCCTTCTCTGAGGCCAAAACCTCGCTCTGTGTTAAAGAGGAACATTAAGAGAAGCCTCCTAATTGGAACCTCTACATGTCGATGTTTGCTACACTATGAATATCCTAGTATTACATGTTCTGTGCTTCATTCAGAAATATTCAAGCTTGATTGGTGTTTTCTGGCACTGTGTCAGTGTGATTATACTCAAGAATCATATTTTAAGCTTATAAATGCTTTTCTGCATTGGAGCCCTCATGTCAGGGCTTTGAGTTCGCCGAATGAATAAATTTAATGAGTTGGATTATTATTTTTTAATGGCCGAGTCATATTTTGGCATTATTTTGAAGAGCCAGGAATCAAATGTCCTAAAGATGAAGATATGCATCTATGCCTAGACACACATTTGTACTTTTCTAGATATTTTTTTTTCTTTTATGACGTTTATATGGTTTCACATAACAAACCCAGCCTTAATTGTTTTGCATGACAATTTTCCAACCTCTCTTTAAACAGGCTTTTTTTTGATACTGCGCCTTTAAGACTGATATATGTAAATGACCTCTGTTCTGATTGGCTGTCCTGTATTGAAATGTGAGTGGGCGGGGCTACTGCTGTAGACCGAGTAGGTGGATATACACTATATGGACAAAAGTATTGGGACACACCACTTAATCATTGTATTCAGGTGTTTCATTCAGTCTCATTGCCACAGGTGTATAAAATCAATCACCTGGCCATGCAGCCTGACTTTACACACAGTAGTGAAAGAATGGGTCTAAAGAGCTCACTGAATTCAAGCTGTAATATGATGCCACTGTTGCAAGTCAGTTGGTGAAAGTTCTTCCCTCCTAGATTTTCCACGATCAGCTGTGAGTGTATTATTGAAAATTGGAAGCGTTTAGGAACGTCAGCAACTCAGACACAAAGTGTCAGACCATGTAAAGTTACAGAGTGGGTCGCCGAGCGCTGAGGAGCATAGAACATAAGTGTCACCAACACTCTGCTGATCAATAACTGCAGAGTTCAAACCTCCTCTGGCCTCAACATCAGCACAAAAACTGAACCAGGAGCTTCATGGCAGGGTTTCCATGGCTGAGCAGCTGCATGCAGACCTTACATCACCAAGCACAATGCCAAGCATCAGATGGAGTGGAGTAAAGCGCCGCCACTGGACTCTGGAGCAGTGGAAACGTATTCTGTGGAGTGACCAATCAGCTTCTCTATCTGTCAGTCTGATGGACGAGTCTGGGTTCAGGAGAACCTTACCTGCCTGACTGCACTGTGCCAGCTGTAAAGTTTGGTGGAGGAGGGATGATGATATGGGGCTGTTTTTCAGGGGTTGGTCTAGAACCCTTAGTTCCAGTGAAGGGAAATCTTAATGCTTCAGTACCAAGACATTTTGGACAATTCTATGCTTCCAACTCTGTGGGAACAGTTTAGGAAGAACCTTTCCTGTTCCAGCATGACTGAGCCCCAGTGCACAGAGCAGCTCCATAAAGGCCTGACTGGGTGAGTTTGGTGTGGAAGAACTTGACTGGCCCTCACAGAGCACTGACCTCAACCCCATCAAACACCTTTGGGATGAACTAGAATGGAGATTGCGAGCCAGACCCTCTCGTCCAACATCAGCGTCTGACCTCACAAATGCTCTTCTGGATGAACAGGCAAAAATCTCCACAGACTCTCTCCAAAATCATGTAGAGTGGAAGCTGTTAGAGCTGCAAAGGGGGACCAACTCCATATTAATGCCTATGGATTTAGAATGGGATTCATAAAAGCTCCTGTAGGTGTGATGTGTAGGTGTCCCAAGACTTTTGTCCATATAGTGTATGTAAAATGTTAACAATGTTTACATATTACTTAAAAGTCTTTTATTTAAAAAAAACAAAGGCAATTTGTTTGTTCATGATATGAGCATTTTAAAACAAACACAGATGCATTAAAGTAATGAAAGTGTGCTTGAAGATTGCTTTTGTGTTATTAGAGAAGAAAGATTGAGGAGGATTTGTTTACTGGCAGCTTAGCACTATTAAATCTTTCACTATTGTTTGTTTACTTATTGGATCAGAACATAATTATGTTCCCAGGAAAATCAATATCTACTGTTTTCAGACTGAGTTAAGTTAAGCGAGCTGTGGAGATGTTTGGTTAAAGTGAATGTGAACGGGAAATTATAACTAATTCTTCTTCCATGAGTGAAATGTAGTCTCAGGGAGGGTCTCTGAGCTAGCTGAGCGTTTTCTCTCCATGATAGGTGGGGTGGTGGGCTCCGCCCACTGGTACACGGCGACATCATTATAATGTTTTAGAGGTGGGGCAAAGGAATTATGTTTTTGAAAAAAAAATTACTGAAAAAAACAAGTTTAGTCTTTTAAGTGGCATAATTAATCATGCTTAATATGAGGGATATGGTGAAAAATGGCAAAAAAACAAAACAATAAAACCGTGCTAGTGGAACTGCGGCCGACTCACGGACAAATGGCAAATTTCTCTGTCAATAAACTGACTGACCAAATCTAACTTTCAGCACCACATTCAATAAAAAACTATCGGCTTGTTGGTAAAGTCGCAAAAATGGGAACGCCCACCCAAAGATACAAACACCTTACAAATTCAATGTGAGTTGGTGGTGAATTTGTTTTTGTGACATCACAAAAACAGATAATTCAAAATAGGCTGTTTTTGCTGCTTGGTTTCCATTAGTAGAAACATAGCTTGTGCTTTCACTCACTGGCCACTTTATTGGAAACCCCTGCCTTGTGCTTCTGCTCACTTGCCACTTTATTAGAAACACTTACTTTGTGCTTCCACTAACTGGCCACTTTATTAGAAACGCCTACCGTGTGCTTTCACTCACTGGCCACTTTATTAGAAACGCCTACCTTGTATGTCCACTAACTGGACAGTTTATTGGAAACACCCACCTTGTGCTTCCACTCACTGGCCACTTTATTAGAAACGCCTACCGTGTGCTTTCACTCACTGGCCACTTTATTAGAAACGCCTACCTTGTATGTCCACTAACTGACCAGTTTATTGGAAACACCCATCTTGTGCTTCCACTAACTGGCCACTTTATTAGAAACACTTACTTTGTGCTTCCACTAACTGGCCACTCTATTGGAAACACATACCTTGTATGTCCACTAACTGGCCACTTTATTAGAAACACTTGCTTTGTGCTTCAACTAACTGGCCATTTTTTTAGAAACACCTACCTTGTGCTTCCACTCACTGGCCACTTTATTAGAAACGCCTACTGTGTGCTTTCACTCACTGGCCACTTTATTAGAAACGCCTACCTTGTATGTCCACTAACTGACCAGTTTATTGAAAACACCCATCTTGTGCTTCCACTAACTGGCCACTTTATTGGAAACGCATACCTTGTGCTTCCACTCACTGGCCATTTTTTTAGAAACGCCTACCTTGTATGTCCACTAATTGGCCAGTTTATTGGAAACACCCACCTTGTGCTTCCACTAACTGGCCACTTTATTAGAAACGCCTACCGCGTGCTTCCACTCACTGGCCACTTTATTAGAAACACCTATCTTGTATGTCCACTAACTGGCCACTTTATTAGAAACACTTTGTGCTTCAACTCAGTGGCCAGTTTAATGGAAACACCCACCTTGTGCTTCCACTAACTGGCCAATTTTTTAGAAACGCCTACCTTGTATGTCCACTAATTGGCCAGTTTATTGGAAACACCCATCTTGTACTTCCACTACTGGCCACTTTATTAGAAACACATACCTTGTACTTCCACTGACTGGCCACTTTATTAGAAACACCTACCTTGTGTTTCCACTCACTTGCCACTTTATTAGAAACACTTACTTTGTGCTTCCACTCACTGACCAGTTTTACCCTCAAGACTCTAGACACTGTCTGTAAAGGTATGTGTTACATTTTCATAGCAAAATGAGTTGAGTTCCATAATGTGTTCCTGTCTAAAATATTAACCACGTATTAATTTGGTTTAACACAAAAATGTGTTTTACCACATAAATCATTTATGGCCAGATTTCACAAACACAAAGAGCTTACAGCTCGGGCACCCAGATGCCTGCATGCACGAACTCTCACAAACCGAAGTACACTGTGACATCCTGACATAAAAAGGAGGCAGAAAACCTGTGAGATGAAGATGCAGGTCTGGTGTATCTCAACAACATCTCAATCCTTCTCCAGCGAAGCGTCTTCACTCAGACCCACAGTTACTGATTAGTTCCAGCGAGACCTCCTCACATCTCCTCTCTGAGTGTTAATGCTATCAGTTGCTACTGAAGACCACGCTGCATGGTGTAAAATCATCATTCCCCCATTACTGAGGCTCAACACTATTTTTAACGTGAGAGTAAATGCTCCCAACTCCATCCTGCCCACCTTCCAATGCATGCTGGAAGGATAAGTGCCCCAATAAGACAGCAGTGCATGCATCATGTGGAAGGAACGGGGGCAAGCACTCGCTCAAATTACAGTCATTTGAGAGCTCAATGTTGGGGTATGTGGTTTGACGCTGTTAGTCAGAACACTTTGATTGGTCCCGTCTTACATATACAGACACATAATTACCAAGAGTGCATGTAAATTACTCATAGTATTAGTTTCTAAAACAGGAAACCAATGTTTCAGGAAACTGTTTATTTTGAAGCGAGAGTGGGATTCGTTAGACTGAAGCAGGAGGAATATTACAGACTGTAAATCATCTAATGACAGATCAAAGCCAAAGCACTGCAAGGCAGAACAGAGAAAATTCAACATTAAATTGCATTTAAGGGGAATGCAAGCCTTAACCTACAGTTTCTCATTAATGAGAAACCTGTAGCTTTTACGTCCACTTACTGGCCACTTTATTAGAAACACCTACCTTGTACTTCCACTCACTGGTCACTTTATCGGAAACACGTACCTTGTATTTCCACTAACCGGCCACTTTATTAGAAACACCTACCTTGTACTTTCACAGACTGGCCACTTTATTAGAAACACTTACTTTGTGCTTCCACTGACTGGCCACTTTATTAGAAACATCTATCTTCTACTTCCGCTCACTGGCCACTTTATTAGAAACACGAACCTTGTATTTCCACTAACTGGCTACTTTATTGAAAACATCTACCTTCTACTTACGCTCACTGGCCACTTTATTAGAAACACGAACCTTGTATATCCACTCCCTGGCCACTTTATTAAAAACACCTTTACTTCTGCTCACTGGCCACTTTATTAGAAACACCTACTTTGTACTTCAGCTCACTGGTCACTTTATTGGAAACACCTACCTTGTACTTACACTCACTGGCCACTTTATTGGAAACATCTACTTCGTGCTTCCACTAAATGGCCACTTTATTAGAAACACCTATCTTTTACTTATGCTCACTGGTCACTTCATTAGAAACACCTCTCACGTGGCCTGTTGCTCCTGTACAGTTAGTGTCCAAGGCCTGATCTGTACGTCTGCCTTCTCGCTGAGACTTCTCGGGCCTGAAGACTGCAGCAGTTTCTAGTTGCATCATGGAGACGCCGTTTACCCGTTTTCTCCCTGCAGTAGCTGTACTGAACCCTCGCCCTCTGCCTTTTGGATGTTCTCCATCTGTTCTGTGCAGCCTAACAGCTGTGTGTATGCTGCTGTTTCTGCTCCTCTGGCTGGCTCTGTTATCTTTTCTCAGCATGCAGATTTCAGCACTGTCTCCAGCAGCACTGTAATGGTCTTGTGCACATGTTCATATTGTCCTTAACAACTGACTTCATATTTGGTGCAGTAGAAATGATGAAAAAGTTTTAAAAATTGCTTCATAAAAACTATTAGTTATAATGATAAAACATTTATAATAGTAAAAATGTTGTAATGTTAAAAATAATAATGAGACTGAGCCCCCTGCCAGTGGCCCCTCCTTATTCTTCACTGGTGAACACCTGCTTGTCTTTAAGAGCAGTGCTGAAATATTTTGTGATAGAGCTTTTTGTCTGCTATGTTCAGAAGCAGAATGTCTGAGTTATGATTTTCAGCAGCTGTCTTGATGTTTCTCTAACTTTACGTCTGAACGTTTATAACCGAAATGCCAACAGCATCAGATTCTTTCTCAACAAACACTGCATGTCAAATGTTTTATGATGTTTAGTTTTTCCAATGAATACATAAGTAAGAAATGTAAAACCTTTATTAGAAACACCCACCTTGTGCTTCCACTAACTGGCCACTTTATTAGAAACACCCACCTTGTGCTTCCACTCACTGGCCACTTTATTAGAAACACCTACCTTGTGCTTCCACTCACTGGCCACTTTATTAGAAACACCCGCCTTGTGCTTCCACTAACTGGACAGTTTATTAGAAACACCTACCTTGTGCTTCCACTCACTGGCCACTTTATTAGAAACACCTACCTTGTGCTTCCACTCACTGGCCACTTTATTGCAAACACCCACCTTGTGCTTCCTCTAACTGGCCACTTTATTAGAAACACCCGCCTTGTGCTTCCACTAACTGGCCACTTTATTAGAAACACCCGCCTTGTGCTTCCACTAACTGGCCACTTTATTAGAAACACCTACCTTGTGCTTCCACTCACTGGCCACTTTATTAGAAACACCCGCCTTGTGCTTCCACTAACTGGACAGTTTATTAGAAACACCTACCTTGTGCTTCCACTCACTGGCCACTTTATTAGAAACACCTACCTTGTGCTTCCACTCACTGGCCACTTTATTGCAAACACCCACCTTGTGCTTCCTCTAACTGGCCACTTTATTAGAAACACCTACCTTGTGCTTCCACTCACTGGCCACTTTATTGCAAACACCCACCTTGTGCTTCCACTAACTGGCCACTTTATTAGAAACACTTACTTTGTGCTTCCACTAACTGGCCACTTTATTAGAAACACCCGCCTTGTGCTTCCACTAACTGGCCACTTTATTAGATACACCCGCCTTGTGCTTCCACTAACTGGCCACTTTATTAGAAACACCCACCTTGTGCTTCCACTCACTGGCCACTTTATTAGAAACACCCGCCTTATGCTTCCACTAACTGGCCACTTTATTAGAAACACCTACCTTGTGCTTCCACTAACTGGCCACTTTATTAGAAACACTTACTTTGTGCTTCCACTAACTGGCCACTTTATTAGAAACACCCGCCTTGTGCTTCCACTAACTGGCCACTTTATTAGATACACCCGCCTTGTGCTTCCACTAACTGGCCACTTTATTAGAAACACCCACCTTGTGCTTCCACTCACTGGCCACTTTATTAGAAACACCCGCCTTATGCTTCCACTAACTGGCCACTTTATTAGAAACACCTACCTTGTGCTTCCTCTAACTGGCCACTTTATTAGAAACACCTACCTTGTGCTTCCACTCACAACAATTGATGAACAATTTGGTGAAATGCCCAAAAAATTGCATCTTGAGTGGTGTGTATAGTTTTAATGTGGAAAAACTGCATCCCAACATTTCACATTTTGTGTCGTGCCCAGTGTGTAACGGCCTTTAGTCTCAAATATATATCGTGAATGAAATCCAACAAAGAAAACATGATCATTTTTTTAAAAAACAAAAAATTCCTACCTGTCCTAAAACATATCAGCAGCATATAAGGAAGAAAAACCTTCTGAATCATGAAAACTGCTTTCAAGACTTTTTCAAGAGCCTCTTTAAGACAAAACAGCTTTAACGTTACTTCTTTTCAACGCTGTGCCCTTTGATTGAGCATTTTTTAGTTAACATCTTGTAGAAACAATGCATAGTTCACAGATTCTGTTGGAGGCGACGATCAGATTCTGGCCTTTATCATGATTCAGCCCTCGGTATGTTCTCAGCTCCCTCACCGCGCATTCCTATCACATTTACTCACTCGTACGGGACAATTTCACAAGGCCGAGCGGATTGTTTGTGGAGAGATGAAATCCTCCTTTGTGTCGTCCTGTTGTCCAGCGGATTCTCTCCCAATACTCTGGCACAATTTCTGTAGCTCATGCCTTGAACGCTCTGTCAACATTTAATATTATCCAGAGTAGACTGTCCACTCACACGGCCAATATTGATCGAAAGTGGCAGTTCATTTTTCTACGAGCACAGGCGAGGGTCGATTGTTCGGAAATCCTGAGAGGAAACGGTAAAACTGGAAAACGCACTCAATAAAAATGCTTTATTTTTGTTTTTTTTAATGTATTTTTTTGCAGGGGAAGAGGGCGAGGCCAAATATTGACGAGCCGTATTTGATTAGAGTTATGTGAACCCCCCCGGGGTCGCCGTGTCTTATCTCTGGGTCCAGCTGCCTGCAGATAGGAGATGGAGGCAGCGCTGAGGCCTGGTGGAGGAGGAGTGGAGGAGGAGTGAAAGAGTGCATCTCTCACTCACTTCATTTCCTTCTCAGGCACCACACCTGATTTGATGTCAGCAGGGTGCTTCTCCTCAGGGGGGAACAGAGAGAGAGAGAGAGAGAGAGAGAGAAAGAGATAGAAAATAGAGAGATAGAAAAGAGAGAGAAGGAGACAGAAAAAGAAGGAGGGTGAGAAAGACAGAGAGAGACAGAAGGAGAAAGATAAACAGGCAGAGGCAGCTATAGAAACATAAAAACCACCTCCTTGTTTCTACACTCACTGCCTATTCTATCAGCTCCACTTACTATATAGGTGCACTTTGTAGTTCTACAGTTACAGACTGTAGTCCATCTGTTTCTCTGATACTTTATACTATATATATATATGTGTGTGTATATATAGATAGATAGATATATGAATAAATGAATAGTTCCTCTTTAGTTAAAATGATGGTTCTATATACAAACATGACAACTCAAAACATTTTTTGAATGTATACATGGTTCTTTTCATGGTTAAATGGTTCTTCTCTTCTCTTCTAGCTAAGAGTTTAGAGAGGGAGATTGAAGCACCAGGGAGAGAGAGACATATAAAAATGTGTGAATGAGAGAGAGAGAGAGAGAGAGAAAGAAGAGAAATAAATGGAGTGAGAGAGAGAGACAGAGACAGAAGAGAAATAAATGGAGAGAGAGAGAGACAGAGACAGAAGAGAAATAAATGGAGGGAGAGAGAGAGAAGAGTGGGGGAAAGAAGAGAGAAAGAGAAACAACTGAGGAGGAGAGATAGAGAGACAGAGAAGCAGAAAGAAAGAAATGAGACAAAGAGTGTGATGGAAGAGAGAGAGAGAGAGAGAGAAGAGAAATAAATGGAGGGTAAGCGAAAGGAGTGAAGGGGAGAAAGAGAGAGGGGAAAGAAGAGAGAAAGAGAAAAAGGGAGGAGGAGCAGAGAGAGAGGGAATAGATATAAAGAGAGTTATAGCCCTGTATTTAACAACTGTTTACGAAAGCAGGGGCATTTAGGAAAAGACAAAGAATAGAGAAAAATGGAGAGAGAGAGAGAGACGAAAATAAGAGAAGTTGAGAGAAGGAGAAAGAGAGAAAGAAACGAGAGAGAGAAGGAGTGTGAGAGGGAGAAAGAGAGATGAGCGAAAAAAAATGGAGAATAAGAGAGAGAAAAAGAGAAAGAAAATGAAATAGAAAAAGAGGGGGAATTATGAATGAGAGAGAGAGAGAGAGAGAGAGAGAGAGAGAGAGAGACTTTTATGTAGATAATCCTCACAAAAGAAGAGAGTTTGTTTAAGAAAAGAGAGAGAAAAAGGACAAAACTTCTCATTTTTATATTTTTCAGACTCTAAAATGTTCAATTTCTTACTTTATTATTCTTTAATATTCACAACTTTATAGCCTGATGTTTTGCAATACAAATACATCAACATTTGTCATGACAGTAAAACAACCTGAATCGAATTGTATTGAATAGAGAGAGAGAGAGAGAGAGAGACAGAGAGAGAGAGAGTGAATTTATCCTACGTTTTCAGGCCCCATGTGACTGTATTTGCTGAGCGAATATAAAATCACTTTAGTATACAAAGAGTGGTGTTATTAAAGTTGACATTGGCAATCTATCATTATCTCAGTCCAGCATTACAGTCTGCTCGAGGAAAAGCCGCCATTGTTCTCCTCGCTGAGAAACCCAAGGTGACAAGCCTGCACAGCTACGGCCCGGCGTATGAAAAAGACAGATCATTCTTGCTGCCGTCGGTAGATGATGCCATCTCGCTGGGATTCCACGCGGCTCCAGAACACCTTGACAGTAAAAACACCCACTTCAGAGAGGCTGCGTCCATTACTGCTCCACATGCAGGGCTATAACGCCAGGAGAACTTTTCAGAGAACTCTCAAAACTGCCGTTACGTAACGCTGCCTGCAACAGGCTGTGGATCTGCGGCAGAACAGAACAGAATCACCTTGTACCTCGTCAGACTGAGCCTGAGACTGGAGTCTGGTGAAGAATGGCATCAAAGCAGCGCACGGAGCTGAACTTTGTGGAGCAGGAAGAAAACAGCACGCTTACTGAGAAGTAGTTCACTCTTACATGATCGTTTTCCAGCCTTTTTTATCCCTTAGAATTAAATAACCTTTTTTGTTACTGTGCCTTTAAGACTGATATATGTAAATGACCTCTGTTCTGATTGGCTGCTCTGCATTGCGCCTCGTTTAAAAAGCAATCCAGGTGGAAATGTGGAACAAACTGTTAAGCTGGGACTGAAATCTTCAGGGCTGAGGGGAAAAATAAACTTCCGCTGCTTCTTTTGAATGTGTGGATCCTTTGGAAGGCCGAACTGACTCCAGTAACTCTGACAGACTGTCTGCAGGAACAACATTCCGGATTACTTCAATGGGAATGGGCGGGGCTAAACTTCTTTAGGCCGGATGGGTGGGGCTAAACTGCTTTAGGCTGAATAGGCGGGGCTAAACTGCTGTGGGTTGATTGAGTTGGGCTAACCTGCTATAGGCTGAATGGTCAGGACTAACCTGCTGTAGGATAAAGAGGTGGGGCAAAATTGCTTTAGGCTGAATGGGTGTGGCTAACCTGCTGTAGGCTGAATGGGCGGGGCTAAACTGCTGTAGGCTAAATGGGCGGGGCAAGACTGATTTATGGTGAATGGGTGGGACTAAACTGCTATAGGCTGAATGGGTGTGGCTAACCAGCTATAGGCTGAATGGTCAGGACTAACCTGCTGTAGGATAAAGAGGTGGGGCAAAATTGCTTTAGGCTGAATGGGCAGGGCTAACATGCTGTAGGCCGAATGGGTTTGGCTAACCTGCTGTAGGCCGAATGAGCGGGGCTAAACTGCTGTAGGCTAAATAGGTGGGACTATCCTACTGTAGGTTAAATAGGTGGGGCAAAACTGATTTAGGTTGAATGGGTGTGGCTAACCTGCTGTAGGCTGAATGGATGTGGCTAACCTGCTGTAAGCAGAGTAGGTGGGGCTAACCTGCTGTAGGCCGAATGGGTGGGACTGATCTGCTATAGGCAGAATGGACAGGGCTAAAATAGTGTAGGCTGAATGGGCGTGGCTAACCTGCAATAGGCTGAATGGGCGTGGCTAACTGCTTTAGACTGAATAGGCAGGCTAAACTGCTGTAGACTGCATAGATGATTACATGCAAATGTGTTCATGGTTGTGACATCACAATCTTGGCTAATTCAAAACGTGCTGTTTTTGCAGCTCAGTTTAAATATACAGACTGGATATGTTTTGTTTTGATTTTTAAACAGTAAGTAAATTCAGTTTTCTGTGAATGGTGATGCGTTTCTCAGATCAGACAGTATAGAACTCTCTCTCTGGGTGGTTGAGAGAGGCTTGATAGCGCAGGTGTCTGATAAAGTAACACTTCTACTCGAGAAATGCTTTATTGAGAGCTGTGAACTTGGCGCTGGAGATCATCGCTTGTGGGCTGCTACTACATGTTGTGCACATCTCTGAGGAACGATGCCAAAAACAAGCCCACACTGTTGTAAATGACGTCACGGACCCAGAGCTCAAGCTGCTGACGCTTTTGCAGTTGGGTAGGTTGTACAAAACCATCGTGCTTCTCCGTTCCAGTGATTCCTTTTTAGAAATCATAGCTGCACAGTAGCAGCAGTGATTATACTGAATGCATGCTGTACATCCATATCTTACTCTATTGTAAATAGTCCATAAAAGTAATCAAATGTTGTCCAGTATATGCAGTAAAATCCCCAGGGTTGGATTAACTCATACAGTGTTCAGCTGAATTTAACGGTAGGGATGTGTCCAAAACCCATACTTTGTATGTCCACTCACTGGCCACTTTATTAGAAACATCTACCTTGTACTTCTACTCACTGGCCACTTTATTAGAAAACCCTACCTTGTGTGTCCACTCACTGGCCACTTTATTGGAAAACAGTACCTTGTATGTCCACTCAATGACCTTTTGTTAGAAACCCATGCCTTATATGTCCTCTCACTGGCCACTTTATTAGAAACACCTACTTTGTACATCCACTCATTGGCCACTTTATTAGAAACACCTACCTTGTATGTTGACTCACTGGCCACTTTGTTAGAAACACCTACCTTGTATGTCGACTCACTGGCCACTTTATTAGAAACACCTACCTTGTATGTCGACTCACTGGCCACTTTATTAGAAACACCTACCTTGTATGTCGACTCACTGGCCACTTTATTAGATACCTCTAACTTGTATGTCAACTTACTGGCCACTTTATTAGAAACATCTACCTTGTACGTCCTCCCGCTGGCCACTTTATTAGAAACACCTACTTCGTACATCTACTCATTGGCCACTTTATTAGAAACACCCACCTTGTACTTCCTCTCACTGGCCATTTTTTTAGAAGCGTCTACCTTGTATGTCCTCTCGCTGACCACTTTATTAGAAACCTCTACCTTGTATGTCCAATCAGTGGCCACTTTATTAGAAACCCCTACCTTGTACATCCACTCAGTGGTCACTTTATTAGAAACCCCTATCCTTACACCACACTTGTGGCTTATTGCTGGTGTACAGACTTCTTGTATTAGCCATGTAGTTGTACGAGTGCCCATGCAGCATGGTGGAGCCAGAAGGGAATTGTTTCTAATAAAGTGGCCGGGCAGTGCATATAGTCTCTGAGTTTGCTGATTATGGGTCTCTAGAGGTAACCTTACCCTTAGTTCATTGTCCCTGTAATTGTCCTGCTTACACATGGCTTTTAAACCTTCGAACCCAAGAACCTCCTTCATTAGGCCAATGTTAAAACACCAGAGCGAGAGCGTGAGTAAGAAGGAGCTTGATGCATGCTCGAAGCTGCCTCCGCCCACCCACCTCCCTTCGCCACATGTCACCATTAGTTCATAATCTGAAATTAGGCTGGGAATCAGCGCTAGCTCGTTAGCATGCGCGTGCGACGGCGGCCGACGGCCTGATTAGGCCTCGCCTCCTTCTGATGGCGTTGATGCATGCGTGAGGGCGGAGAGAGGGAGGACGAAAGGCCTGTAATAATCACCCCTCCACACATTAAATGGAGCCCATTAAACAGGTATTAGGGGAACAATTGGGCGTATTGGGGCCGGGCCCGAGGAGCCGGTGACTCACTCCTCAGGGCTAATGGTCTATCAGGCCGGCGGATGCAGGCCCGGTGGACGCCGCCGGCCCGCTCTCCGGGTGTTCTGGCCAGGCCGCAGACATTTCACCGGCTTCACGAGCCTCCGCTTTTCCACCGCGCCGTTTTCTCCGCATTACTGGGAAAAAGTCATTACAGCGGTAATTATTTTCAAGAAGATGTACCTGCTCTCCACTCGGGAACTCACAAACATCAACAAATTGCTTGCCTTGGTAAAGCAATTTTTGTGTGCTTGTCAGTGTGTGCGTACATGGTATGTGTGTGCGAGCAAGAGAATGGAGGGGGTCTAATTTCGCTGTGCGGAGGACTTAGTGGGTACACGGCATTATTTTTTCAGCGGAAGGTCCATTTAGGAGAAGCTTTGCTTTGGTCCACATCCATTCGTTAATTGGTAGTAATTAAGTAGCGCTCTGTGTGTGTGTGGAGGTGAAGTGGAGAGGACAGGAGTTCAGATTTTCAGAGCAAAGTCCTGCTGGATGTTCCTGTGTGTGAGAGCGACACACGGCGAAATCATGATTAACGTCTGATTGGGCTCGATTACCAAACACAAGACTAACGAGTAGGGCTTATCAATATGTGCAGAAAAATTCAGTAGGTAAGAGAGCGAGAGAGAGAGAGAGAGAGAGAGAGAAGAAAGAGAGAAAGAGAGAGAGAGACATAGAGTACTGTGCATAAGTCAGAGACCATCTTTCATTTATTGAATTTCCATTCAAAATAGCTATTAGGTACAAGATATTCATTTTTAGGAGATATGTCTGATTTCTGATGGTGGCTGTTGGGATGGGACTCCTAACAACCACCTGGAAGAGCTGGTAGACCCCAACACTGCCCCCATCAGATAAACAGCACTTAAAGCTTTCATCTTTGAGAGAGAGGAGAAAATCGAGCTCAAGCAACAACTAAGACTTTGTTCTGGTGTTCTCAGAAAAATGGACTGACCACCCCAGAGTCCAGGCCTCAACATCACTGAATGTGTATGGATTACTTCAGAAAATGACCAACCAACTTCTAAGACTGAAATATATTAATAACACCAGAACATCAGCTACTGAAGGGGGTGTTAGGGAGGCAAATATCACCACCATGAAAAGAAAATATAAGGGTCATTCTAAGAAACGTCCATTTTTGTGTACCTAATGTTTACAGATATATTACACTTGAAAAACATGTTAGGGTTACAATTTATTTATATTATAAAATAAAACAAGTTATTTTAACAATTCCACCTTCTTGAATCTCAAATTAGCAATATTGGTTTTTAAATCAATTATATAGAATTCCAAGCACCACAGAAGAGCTCGTCCTCACAGTCATGTGTGAAGGCTGAGGACATATTTTGAAGAAAAAAACATGTTTTTCTGCAATTTCAACTACAATACTCTATACATGACTATGAAATATATGATTTAAATGACATAAAAAAAACAAACGGCAAATAAATATTATAAAATATATATTGAAAGTTGTGGTCCCTGGGAGTCGTGTCACTGGTGTTACTGCGTAACTAAAAATCTCTTATTTTGAAATAAAAGTCACACTGATGACATCACTCGACTTCCTTTTACCTGTTTTCTGAGGATCTATGAAGAAAAGCACATGGTGAGTCCACTGAGTCTTTCAGTTATCAGAGATTTTCTCATTTAGCTCATGATTTCATATGAAGCTTTTAGCTGAAGTCACTGGTGTGACCGACTTTATTCTGAAGTAATTGTGAAAAAACAGAATACAAATAAATTAAATTACATATTTTAGTGAATATTCCATGATGGACAACATGTGGTTTGATGCTCTGTAGCAGCCATATTGTAAAATGCGTTGTTCATTAAAAATGTCTCTGGTGTTCCCTTTATTATGTGTAACACCAATGAGGATCTGTGACACTACTGGTTCCTGTGGATAGGTAAAAAAGTGGACGTTTCTGTAGAATGACCCATAAACATTTCTGTCAAATGTATATTTAATTTACATTTACGTTCTTCCTTTTCAGGAGATGTTTCTGAGGAGATCAGATACAAGATAATCCCCTTTCATAATGAAGGAGAAAGTCAGAGTGAAAACAAGTGAGTTTCCAAAACTGGAGTTACAGAACTACAGAGAACATAAGGCTCCTAACAACCACCTGGAAGACCTGGTAGACACCAAAACTGCCCCCATCAGATAAACAGCACTTAAAGCTTTCATCTCTGAGAGAGAGGAGAAAATCAAGCTGCTTCAGATCTGAAAACATCCACAGGTGTTTCTGTCCATCCTTCCACTGTGAGAAGACGACTCAGCGCTGTGGGTCTGAAAGGATGTGTAGCTGATCAAGAAGAACCTCACTGAGAAAAGGAGACGGACACATCAAACAAAGAAGCTGAACGATGGACTGACCACCCCAGAGTCCAGACCTCAACACCACTGAATGTGTTTGATTACTTCAGAAAATGATCAACCAGCTTCTAAGACTGAACTTTGGAGGTGTGTCTGCAGATTCTTTGAGAACTGAAAGTGAGTCTCCTGAAGAGAATGGAAGCTGGAATAAAGGTAAACAGTGATTCTGTGTAATTTTTTGATGAATAATATTCTACTTAATGGGTGTTTTGAGTGGATATGAAATAAATGAAGGGTGGTCTCTGACTTCTGCACAGTCCTGAGTTTCCACTTTATTAGAACCCCCTACCTTGGACCTCCACTTACTGGCCATTTTATCAGAAACACCTCCCTTATAGCTCCACTATGTAGATGTACAGTTAGAGACTGTGGTCCATCTGTTGCTGCACATTTTCTCAGCCCCTTCTATTCAATTAATTAGTGGTCACTCTCTTACCACAGGACCGCAGATGCCCAGATACTGCTTGACTGGTGGTCCATTGTCCATAGTGTGTGTGGTGCTGGTATGAGTGTATCAGACACAGCAGTGTTGCTGGAGTTTTTATACACGTCAGTGTCACTGCTGGGTTGAGAGTGGACCGCCACCCAAAAATATCCAGCCAAGAGTGTCTCTGTGGTCAGAAACTGTCAGAAACTGACCACCGAAGGTCTAGAGGATGACTAATACAGCAGATGAGCAGTGTCTAACTGTACACCAGCAAGGTGGAGCTGCAAGAGAGGGGTTTCTGATAAAGTGGACAGGGACTATATATATATAGTCTTTTCCCTTCATCACACTGACACACCTGCTGTGAGACGCAACACACACACACACTCCCGACACAGCAGAACAATCACACACACAGATTCATATTGACAGCTCACAGTCGGCGGCATCGTTCTGCTCCCCAGGTCTCCATAATCACATTATGGATGAAAGTACAGCAGTGTCTATATTAATACGCATTTGGGTCGTGTGGGTTTTACCCCTCAACCCCCTCCTCCCCCCCCCTCTCCACCACCTCCGTCCCTCCCCCCATCCATCCAACACCACAGCAACAGCACGTAGAGGAGGATTCAGAGGAAAGACTTTGTCTGGTAAAGTGCTGCCACCGTGTGGTGCTCAGCGGATACTGCAGCTTTAAATAGGGAACAGAGCTAGCACAAACACACACACAAGCACACATATATACATTTTCTAATCTGCTTATCCTCCTGGGTTGCTGGGGGTGCTGGAGCCTATAGTAACTAATACAATCACAATATTAAAGCTGCTTTAAGTAGAACTGTAGAAATGGCAAGAGAGTGGCTTTAAGCAGAATTAACCCTTTCAGCAAACTGTAGCTGCGTTCCAAAGCCTAGGAGGTAGTGAGGGTCCTCAGTAGGACTGTCCTATGAAGACTTCCCCTTATCGGTCACACAAATGGAACAGTCCTAACGAGGCTGCGTGGTGACGTCACCAAAGCGGCGCGAAACTCGTGAGAGAACTGGTGAGAAAAAATGGAGCCCGTTGCATTGAGTTAGTTGCTTTTTCATTTCTTCACAGAAATGGAGGAGATGTTCTTAGGTAGTATGATAAATTACAGATATACAAATATGATATATGGACGGTATTAATGATATATATATATATATATATATATATATATATATATATATATATATGTATGTATTAATGATATTTGGACAAATGTTTTCATTAATCAGTCATTTCACACTTTATAAGGTAGCGTAGGTACCCCTGTTATCGGCCACCTCAAAACAAAACATCTGGAATCTAAGCTAACTGTAAATAAATGAAAGCAGTTTACTCACCCAAATCAATGTTTTTCAGAGAGATATGTGTGTAGGTTAACGTCCAAGAGTCATTTGACATGATGAGAAAAGAGTTTTTTCAATAATAACGTTTTTGTTTACTTTGACGCTGGTATCGCTAGAATGATGGGGGTCCCCCAGTATCGGCAACCTCACCTCCAGTTTTCCGTAACTCATCTTTCAGCCTAAAATTCAGCATATAAAATTGCAAAATAACATAAAATATATGTATATATTCGTTAGTAAAATGTGACGTTATTGTATTGTTTCATTATTCAGCCTGATTTGCTTGTTTAGCTAAGTATGGAGCTCAGCTCTTTGCCGCGTGCCTGATTGTGCCCGTCAAATGAGAAATCGCGTTTACGCATCTTTCCTACCAGATTCATTGCCTTACAATGGTTAACAATGAGGCTAAGTTTGTCCTCTGTGGGCACCATTACGCCATATACGTAACACTTCCATGGCGGCAAACTTTTCTTTACCTCAGAGCAGAGAAAGCTAACCGATAAGCTAACTTTATACACAGACAAATATCCATCACGGAATGAAAATGGGTTGTGTTCCATTTTGTTCATGCAGAATTACAACCTTGTTGGCGACATTTAAATATTGTTTTCAGATATGATTTTTTGCTAGTTTAAATGCCCGTGTAAGACGAGCTTATGTGTTTTGAATTTCGCCTGAGCAATTGGCGGAGAGAGAGAGATGAAATGCGTGGCCAATATTGAGGGACGGCCGATGTGAGGGGTAGCTACATTAACGAAGACGAATTCAAGGACGTGAACAGTTTACATTTTTAAAACAAACTCTGCTCCAACGGCTTAGTTTTCCGCATTTTTGTGGTTCTGTTTTTTTTTTCTCTATTGCGTCAGTTGTGCACAGAGAACTGTGGGTAACCGAAGTCCTGGAAGAATCGATCTGATGTGTCCTTGAAATCACTCAGAACGTAGTCTGCATTTCTAGGCTGTATACGAAGGGTCCTTGACTTTGGAACGGCCTGCTATAACATAGTGGTCGAGAAATGCAGCCTGGACTTTGGAACGCAGCTTTTCTCTCATGCCTGAAAGTCTGTTTACCTGTTAATAACTTCTATACATTTTTCATTATCCTGTATCTACTATGAATGATTCACGATCCACTGTAAATTGCTTAGTAACTACTGCAATCTGAACTGAGTTTGTTCTACACTTTCTCATTAGAGTGAATGGGACTCTTTTCCAGGGCTCTGTAAAGCTTGTCCGACCTCACAACAGTCTCCACAGAAGAACGCAATTGTGGGCGGAGCCTGGATACGTCAATTGCTGTAATTAGTGTAACAGGTGACAGACATATTACACTGATTTGATCTCAGGAGGAGATATTTGACCAGGCCTTTCTTTAGAAGTCTCCCTGTGTCTGAAATGTCTCCTTGGGTCACAGCATCCTGACCATTATAACACACACGCACCCATCCACATGTACAGTGGATCTCACTTGTGCAAACATAAACATCCCCTTCGGCTAGCAGGCAGCACCAGGTGACCCTGGGAGATGGGTTTGGGTTTAGGACACATTCAGATCTATTTTAATCTATGATAAAATCCATTTAGTGTCATTTTTGTTGTAAAGGAGCACAAAGCCACCAGATGTCAGTCTGGAGTGGTGAAAATGTGTAACATGGGTTGTGCTTTAGTCTCCTTTCCTGAAGGGATGAAAGTGATGATTGGAAGGGAATTCAAAGAGAAGGATGTGAGTGAATTATATACTATTGTCACGTCTTCATCAGTATAATGTTGATTTTGAGATCATTTTAGACCTAAACATTGAGCCGGACCTTCTTTTCTCTCCTCGTGTGACATTAATACATAAAGATGTACAGAATGCCATATAATAATTATGAATAATGATAATTATAAATAATAATAATGTGGTTAAATAATAATAATTAATATTAAGCAACACTTTAGATGAATCCCTGCTACATAACATTGACATATCCATGTCGTGAACATGTGATGGAAGATGTGGAACTCTGTCATTTGACTATTATCATTAAATTTTATTATAGTAGGTGTCATAATGTTTGATGTCATCATGGCTATCTAAAGTATGCAGAAATGAGCATGTGACATAAGGTGACATCACATATTATGACAGCATGACACTGTAATATCATTCAGTTAAATGTGTCATAACAACTCAATAACAACGTTTGACATCTGCCATGACATGTTTACGGCATGGTTATGTCAGTGTTATGTACACTCTTAGAAATGAGTTCCTCAAGCGTTCTTTAATAAGGAAAAAATGTTCTATAGAACCATGAACACCCAAAGAACCACTTGCATGATTAAAGGGTTCTTTGCATCATGAAATGGTTCTTCAGACTGATGAAGAATGTGTTGCAGATGGTTCTATATAGAACCTTTTTTGAAAATGGTCCTATATAGCACCAAAAAGGGTTCCTGTACTGCTACAATTTCAAGCTTGTAATATTAGAAGAACACTTTTTCAAAAGGTTCTATATAGAACCATCTACAGCACCAGCATATTTTCCATGAATCTGAAGAACACTTTCACAATGCAAAGAACCCTTTAATCATGCAAAGGGTTCTTTGAGTGTTCATGGTTCTATATAGAACTGTTTTCTTAACTGAAAAAGCCTTATTTTTAAGTATGTAGCAGGAATGTGTTACGCAATATTCTTATTCTTATTCATAATGAGAAATATAAGTCAATATAATGAAAATGTACCATTTGTACCTTGTTACCTTGTTAGTTTGCATCTCTGCTCATATTAAACATGATTCATCATATCATAAAACACAAAAATCTTGTTTTCTGGAATCGTCCATCAAAATGTTAAGACTTTGGCCCCGCCTCTAAAACATCTTCTGATTTTTGATGACGTCACCATGCACCAGTGGGTGGGGCAAAAGCATTAACCAGTAATATTGTGTTTCACGTTCCCCTCCCACCACCCCCCAGCTCAGAGACCCTCCCTGACTCCGTGTCTCACTCACTAATACGTCACAGTGCAGAAAGAGAACGAGCTGTAATGTCTGACTTTAAATTCCTTTGGCTTGGCAAAATATCATTCTGCATTCCACTTTCAGCCTCGATGTAAAACTTTCTGCTCTACGGCTCTAAAACTGAGCTTTTTGTAGTGTTAAATTGTATTCAGAGTGAAAGCTCAGGAGACAGTGGTCGTCCTCTCCGCTGCTGAGGGGGAAGAGCTGAAAAGACCAATAAGTTGCTGTCAGATCTAATTAAAATGTGCATAATTTGTTATCAAGAGCCAGACTAATGACTCATATTATAGACTTCTGCCTGCCGTTTTGGGGAAAAGTCTCCTCAGGAGGAGCAACTCGCTCCGTTTACACGCAACAAACAGAAAACGCCGTCGCAATTATTCCTGCCTGATGCAAATGAATGTGTTCAGATCAGACTGAGGCTGTTTTTTTTCTCTCTCTATTTAAAAGACCCAGTTTGGTCGTAGAGGGAAAACTGCTACACATTAAAGCTACACTGTGAGCTGTATGTAGCATCTTTTTAGACAGTTTCTTTATTGGCGTTTCAAAGATTATAATAGAAGGATTTACACTAATTATAAAGACAGCTTATCATTAATGCTTAGAAAAATTTTGGGAAATTTTTTGGTATTTTTTGGGTCAATTACAATTGCAGTTATAAAGTATTTACATGTGACAGTCACACAGGCCATATGTTGTTATTTTCAGGAGACCCTGGGCTGCTCAGATGCCATTGTTTGACATGTAAATGCTAACAGAAATTTGATATCTTTATGAATTTGGGTCATTTCTGATCAGAAATTCACCTAGCGCCTGCAATTATGTTTTTTTTTAAATTATAGAGATCTTGAAAACAAGTGGAGTTGTAGTTATATATTCAGAAATTGTCTGGAGTGTCTGTGAGCTGAAAGTGCAATAATTTTGATGGTGATTCCTTCTGTTGGTTATTATGAGTAAAAATAAACAATTAGCATAAGGCGGACATGTTATTTTATTGATTTTCTGTCCTCTTGGACTCAGGCTGAGTGCTAAAACTCTGATACACAGCAAGACAGTCTTTATTTTTAATTATAAATTGAGTTGCATATTTAATATCAGGTATTTTTAATACTCAAAATTACTGTAAACTGAAAGCTAAAATGAAAGGCTAAAAGCAGAGATGTAGTATAGAGTGGGTTTGGGTGATTTTGGAGCTGGATCTCTGGCTGATGGACGGTCACAGGTGGATGAAATCACTCTGGATGGTGAGGCGGAGTCTGATATGTGAATCGTGTCGCTGTTTTAACCCTTTGTTGGAATATGAAGGCCAAACAGCCGAGCAATAATATCAGGATTTTAGGTGATTTTCCGAGCCGAATTACTCACTGATGCTGACATCACAGCTCGATGATGTCTTGCTTGCTAGTTAGGGGCAGGTCTGCTGAACAACCTAATATGTGGATCATGTTTGCATCTTAAACCGTTCTGAAGTTATGAAGGCTAGAAGTGACCTATCGTTTTGTCCGCAGATTGCGGTCTCTGAGTTAAACAAGAATACAAGCATAAAGAATCAAATTAATATCCATAAAAGCCACTGTGGAAACAAAATTAGGCTTGAAACAGAGGTGTGGGGGAGTTACAGGTGAACATGATGTTCAGATATTCACTATATTTCAGTTTCAATGCAGTCAGATCAGTATCTTTTTTAGTGTTTGTGTTTAGGCTTCTCAGCATACAAGGCTAGATATACACTGACCGGTCACTTCATTAAGTCCACCTCCTTGTTTCTACCCTCTTCTTCCATTTTATCAGCTCCACTGACCATATAGTTTCACTTTGTGGTTCTACAGTTACAGACTGTAGTCCATCTGTTTCTCTGCATACTTTGTTAGCCCCCTTTTACCCTGTTCTTCAGTGGTCAGAACCCCCACAGGACCCTCACAGAGCAGGTACTATTTGGGTGGTGGATCATTCTCAGCACTGCAGTGACACTGACATAGTGGTGGTGTTATCATATACAACAGTACTGCTGGAGCTTTTAAACACTGTGTCCACTCTCTGTCCACTCTATCACGTGGTGGTCCTGTAGGAGTCCTGACCATTGTCTGTGTCTGATCCACTTGTACCAGCACAACACACACTAACACATCACATCAGCGTCATGTCAGTGCTGAGAATGACCCACCACCCAAATAATACCTGCTCTGTGAGGGTCCTGTGGGGGTTCTGACCACTGAAGAACAGGGTAAAAGGTGGCTAACAAAGTATGCAGAGAAACAGATGGACTACAGTCTGTAACTGTAGAACTACAAAGTGCACCTATATAGTAAGTGGAGCTGATAAAATAGACAGTGAGTGTAGAA